>NC_088224.1:99503417-99695660 GCF_036934945.1 Oncorhynchus masou masou | reverse complement strand
TCGGCATGCTAACTGCTAGCTTGTTTAGCCCAGGTCCGCTAACTACTACCTTGTTTACCCCGGGCTGCTAATCTGTTAGCTTGTTAGCACAGGCCTGCTAATCTGTTAGCTTGTTAGCACAGGCCTGCTAACCGTCTGCATCGCCGCGTCCCAAACACGCAGTGGCCCATATGTACTTTCTATCTCTTCCCGATTTAAAAAAAAAAATGCATACCTTCTGGAAACCTGCCTCACCCAATGTGATACGGAATCGCTATTATTTTTAATTTTTAGAACACACTCAAGAACCTCCAGAATCTAACCAGCTAACTAGCTACAAGCTATTTAGTCATTGTTAGTTTTTTAACCTGGATAACACTCGCCAGTCCAGCCCCCCTGCCCCATGGACTCTGATCACTTGGCTACATAGCTGATGCACGCTGGACTGTCCATTAATCACGGTACTCCATTCTGCTTGTTTGTTTTATCTGTCGGCCCAGTTGCCTAGTCAATGCCATTTTACCTGCTGTTGTTATGCTAGCTGATTAGCTGTTGTCTCACCCACTGTTTTAGCTAGCTTTCCCAGTTCAACACCTGTGATTACTGTATGCCTCGCTGTATGTCTCTCTCAATTGTCAATATGCCTTGTATACTGTTGCTCAAGTTAGTTATCATTGTTTTAGTTCACAATGGAGCCCCTTGTCCCACTCCTCATACCCCTGATACCTCCTTTGTCCCACCTCCCACATATGCGGTGACCTCACCCATTACAACCAGCATGTCCAGAGATAAAACCTCTCTCATCATCACCCAGTGCCTGGGCTTACCTCCGCCGTACCCGCACCCCACCATACCCCTGTCTGCGCATTATGCCCTGAATATATTCTACCATGCCCAGATACCTGCACCTCTTATTCTCTGTCCCCAACGCTCTAGGCGACCAGTTTTGATAGCCTTTAGCCGCACCCTCATACTACACCTTCTCTGTTCCGCGGGTGATGTGGAGGTAAACCCAGGCCCTGTATGTCCCCAGGCACCCTCATTTGTTGACTTCTGTGATCGAAAAAGCCTTGGTTTCATGCATGTCAACATCAGAAGCCTTCTCCCTAAGTTTGTTTTACTCACTGCTTTAGCACACTCTGCTAACCCTGATGTCCTTGCCGTGTCTGAATCCTGGCTCAGGAAGGCCACCAAAAATTCAGAGATTTCCATACCCAACTATAACATCTTCCGTCAAGATAGAACTGCCGAAGGGGGAGGAGTTGCAGTCTACTGCAGAGATAGCCTGCAAAGTAATGTCATACTTTCCAGGTCCATACCCAAACAGTTCGAACTACTAATTCTGAAAATTACTCTCTCCAGAAATAAGTCGCCGCCTGCTACCGACCCCCCTCAGCTCCCAGCTGTGCCCTGGACACCATTTGTGAATTGATTGCCCCCCCATCTAGCTTCAGAGTTTGTTCTGTTAGATGACCTAAACTGGGATATGCTTAACATCCCGGCAGTCCTACAATCTAAGCTAGATGCCCTCAATCTCACACAAATCATCAAGGAACCCACCAGGTACAACCCTAACTCTGTAAACAAGGGCACCCTCATAGACGTCATCCTGACCAACTGGCCCTCCAAATACACCTCAGCTGTCTTCAATCAGGATCTCAGCGACCACTGCCTCATTGCCTGTATCCGCTACGGTGCCGCAGTCAAACGACCACCCCTCATCACTGTCTCATCACCTAAAACACTTCTGTGAGCAGGCCTTTCTAATCGACCTGGCCCGAGTACCCTGGAAGGACATTGACCTCATCCCGTCAGATGAGGATGCCTGGTCATTCTTTAAGAGTAACTTCCTCACCATTTTAGATAAGCATGCTCCGTTCAAAAAATGCAGAACTAAGAACAGATACAGCCCTTGGTTCACTCCAGACCTGACTGCCCTCGACCAGCACAAAAACATCCTGTGGCGGACTGCAATAGCATCGAACAGTCCCTGCGATATGCAACTGTTCAGGAAAGTCAGGAACCAATACACGCAGTCAGTCAGGAAAGCTAAGGCCAGCTTCTTCAGGCAGAAGTTTGCATCCTGTAGCTCCAACTCCAAAAAGTTCTGGGACACTGTGAAGTCCATGGAGAACAAGAGCACCTCCTCCCAGCTGCCCACTGCACTGAGGCTAGGGAACACGGTCACCACCGACAAATCCATGATTATTGAAAACTTCAACAAGCATTTCTCAACGGCTGGCCATGCCTTCCGCCTAGCTACTCCAACCTCGGCCAACAGCTCCGGCCCCCCGCAGCTCCTCGCCCAAGCCTCTCCAGGTTCTCCTTTACCCAAATCCAGATAGCAGATGTTCTGAAAGAGCTGCAAAACCTGGACCCGTATAAATCAGCTGGGCTTGACAATCTGGACCCTCTATTTCTGAAACTATCCGCCGCCATTGTCGCAACCCCTATTACCAGCCTGTTCAACCTCTCTTTCATATCGTCTGAGATCCCCAAGGATTGGAAAGCTGCCGCAGTCATCCCCCTCTTCAAAGGGGGAGACACCTTGGACCCAAACTGTTACAGACCTATATCCATTCTGCCTTGCCTATCTAAGGTCTTCGAAAGCCAAGTCAACAAACAGGTCACTGACCATCTCGAATCCCACCGTACCTTCTCCGCTATGCAATCTGGTTTCCAAGCCGGTCACGGGTGCACCTCAGCCACACTCAAGGTACTAAACGACATCATAACCGCCATCGATAAAAGACAGTACCGTGCAGCCGTCTTCATCGACCTTGCCAAGGCTTTCGACTCTGTCAATCACCATATTCTTATCGGCAGACTCAGTAGCCTCGGTTTTTCGGATGACTGCCTTGCCTGGTTCACCAATTACTTTGCAGACAGAGTTCAGTGTGTCAAATCGGAGGGCATGCTGTCCGGTCCTCTGGCAGTCTCTATGGGGGTGCCACAGGGCTCAATTCTCGGGCCGACTCTTTTTTTCTGTATATATCAATGATGTTGCTGTTGCTGCGGGCAATTCCCTGATCCACCTCTACGCAGACGACACCATTCTATATACTTTTGGCCCGTCATTGGACACTGTGCTATCTAACCTCCAAACGAGCTTCAATGCCATATAACACTCCTTCCGTGGCCTTCAACTGCTCTTAAACGCTAGTAAAACCAAATGCATGCTTTTCAACCGATCGCTGCCTGCACCCGCATGCCCGACTAGCATCACCACACTGGATGGTTCCGAACTTGAATATGTGGACACCTATAAGTACCTAGGTGTCTGGCTAGACTGCAAACTCTCCTTCCAGACCCATATCAAACATCTCCAATCGAAAATCAAATCAAGAGTCGGCTTTCTATTCCGTAACAAAGCCTCCTTCACTCACGCTGCCAAGCTTACCCTAGTTAAACTGACTATCCTACCGATCCTCGACTTCGGCGATGTCATCTACAAAATTGCTTCCAACACTCTTCTCAGCAAACTGGATGCAGTTTATCACAGTGCCATCCGTTTTGTCACTAAAGCACCTTATACTACCCACCACTGCGACTTGTATGCTCTAGTCGGCTGGCCCTCGCTACATATTCGTCGCAAGACCCACTGGCTCCAGGTCGTCTACAAGGCCATGCTAGGTAAAGCTCCGCCTTATCTCAGTTCACTGGTCACGATGGCAACACCCATCCGTAGCACGCGCTCCAGCAGGTGTATCTCACTGATCATCCCTAAAGCCAACACCTCATTCGCCGCCTTTCATTCCAGTACTCTGCTGCCTGTGACTGGAACGAATTGCAAAAATCGCTGAAGTTGGAGACCTTTATCTCCCTCACCAACTTCAAACATCAGCTATCTGAGCAGCTAACCGATCGCTGCAGCTGTACATAATCTATTGGTAAATAGCCCACCCATTTTCACCTACCTCATCCCCACAGTTTTTATTTATTTACTTTTCTGCTCTTTTGCACACCAATATCTCTACCTGTACATGATCATCTGATCATTTATCACTCCAGTGTTAATCTGCAATATTGTAATTATTCGCCTACCTCCTCATGCCTTTTGCACACATTGTATATAGACTCCCCTTTTTTTCTGTGTTATTGACTTGTTTATTGTTTACTCCATGTGTAACTCTGTGTTGTCTGTTCACACTGCTATGCTTTATCTTGGCCAGGTTGCAGTTGTAAATGAGAACTTGTTCTCAACTAGCCTACCTGGTTATATAAAGGTGAAATAAAAAAAAATAAAAAAAATGAGGGCCCTAGATTTAGACAGGCCATGACTATAGCAGTGAGAGGAACCTATTGTGTTTCTGCCTAGCAACAGAGACGGAGTGTTTATCTTAGACATGCAAGGTGTCAACTCCTCTTAGTCAGAAGGTATGCTTGTGGGTAGAATAAACTCGGTTTGAGCTTTTTTGGTTGTCCGTTTGAGTTTTTGCTCTATTTGTTCAAAACCTAACAATGTACCTTCAGGCCACTGCAGCACCTCAGCAACCCACTCATTGATGTCCAACTCTGCTTTGCTTCAAGGAGGCTGGTCTCCTCCTTCAGTCTTCTGAACTTCTGAAAATATACTATTTAAGGAATAACATAGGTGAAAGTTCACATTTTTTACTTTAATGTATACAGTCATCTTGATGTTGTCCTGCATCAAGATGACTAATAAAGTAAGAGAAACCTGAGCCAGGATTTCAGAAAAAAAGATCAGACATGTAGAAATAGATAAACAAGAATAAAACAGTAGATACAGGTAGGTAAAATTAAAAAAGATTATGAAAAAAATACCATCACATGCAATCCATGTTGGTGAACTTCCTCTTGTTCAACTGCCAATGGTGTGATAATGTCTGTCCGTACTGTTGGAAAAACATCTTCAGTCAACTATTCTAATAATGTACTACTGTGTGCCTGACTAATCGACATAAAGACTGTCATGAGAGATAAAAAAAAAAAAATTGACTTTACCTAACATTATTGTAGCATCATCAGTTAACCCCAAAAAGTAAATGTCCTTCACTGTCAGCTTATTAAGGGAATTATGTTGTAAACCTCAACCTTCTTCAGGATTAGTTATGTTATCATAATGCACAGCCTTGGACATGCACTTTGTCATGACAGCAGCTCTGGATATGAAACTATTCCCCTGATGGACATCTCCCCTGGTTGTTGTGCCGGCACCAGGCTGATTGCTGTCATAATGACATAATGAACAAATTCAACAACAACAAAATCATGTATTACTTCTATTATTTAAGAGCATTACAATATCCTTTCTGCATAGAACAAAAACAGTCAAGAAGGAAAACAATTCCTTCACAAGACCATTCATGTGCCTTGGCATGTATATGCATAGGCACACCATCTCTCCTCTGTACATGTTGAGGGCCCTGAGAAGCAAGCCGTGTGGGCCAACTGCTATCTGAAGATCCTCCTCATCTACTTGGGTAGATTGTTTTCCTGCCGTGTCTTTGGCCGCTCTCCGCTCTGACGAGGCACACACACTCCTTTTGCCTGGCTTCTAAAACAGCAAAATCACAGTGAAGTGCAGAGATTCACTTTTTTTTAAATAAAGAAACAAGTTCTAACCTGGGTGGCATTAATCTTTGTAATAAAAACAGAGAAAAATGATTGGTCTATATATGGACATGTTCTGACGAAGGATGACATCGTTTTTCACCAAGAAGACACTGTCATAGAAGCATCACAGACATGTACTTCATAACAAAAAGACCAGCATGAAGGTATAATTATACCCTGAACAAAACATCAACACATGAGGTAGTACAAACCCTGAGGCTTTCCGGAAGTGGTATTGATTGCAATTCCCATCCAACTGATACAGCATGCATCTCCTGTGAGCAGGCAGGACCATGGAGGACAACACTTTCACAAAGAGTGTCTATTTCAAACAGCCCATACGTTCACTCGTGGAATGCCTTCTGGAATGTGTTGCCAAATATCTTTCCACTCTAATAACGTACAACACATACAGAGGTGTAAGTAAGGGACAGTTATTATATTAGGGACAAATATTAACCACTAATCGATTCAAATTATAATTTGATTAGTATATACACACTTACACTGCCAAAGTGCTTTGTTCTTCCGTCAAGCATTCCCACTAATGACAGGAGCATCCTGGGGGGCACATCTTCATGACTTCAAAGGACTTGAAGAGGTCCCGGTTACAGCCAATCAGACAGAGGATTAGGTTACAGCCAATCAGACCGAGGATTAGGTTACAGCCAATCAGACAGAGGATTAGGTTACAGCCAATCAGACAGAGGATTAGGTTACAGCCAATCAGACAGAGGATTAGGTTACATTCAATCAGACAGAGGATTAGGTTACAGCCAATCAGACAGAGGATTAGGTTACAGCCAATCAGACAGAGGATTAGGTTACAGCCAATCAGACAGAGGATTAGGTTACAGCCAATCAGACAGAGGATTAGGTTACATTCAATCAGACAGAGGATTAGGTTATATTCAATCAGACAGAGGATTAGGTTACAGCCAATCAGACAGAGGATTAGGTTACAGCCAATCAGACAGAGGATTAGGTTACAGCCAATCAGACAGAGGATTAGGTTACATTCAATCAGACAGAGGATTAGGTTACAGCCAATCAGACAGAGGATTAGGTTACAGCCAATCAGACAGAGGATTAGGTTACAGCCAATCAGACAGAGGATTAGGTTACAGCCAATCAGACAGAGGATTAGGTTACAGCCAATCAGACAGAGGATTAGGTTACAGCCAATCAGACAGAGGATTAGGTTATATTCAATCAGACAGAGGATTAGGATACAGCCAATCAGACAGAGGATTAGGTTACAGCCAATCAGACAGAGGATTAGGTTACAGCCAATCAGAGAGAGGATTAGGATACAGCCAATCAGACAGAGGATTAGGTTACAGCCAATCAGACAGAGGATTAGGTTACAGCCAGTCTGAGGATCTAAAACTTTTATAGCACCACATTGTATTTAAACCCACATTGAAGTGAAAGCCAGTGAGCCAGCTATACATGGTCATTATATTACAACTGCATTTAGTGCTATTTAGAAATGTTCTAACAAGCTAGTCATTCTGCCTGACCAGTTGAATGACGCGAGCCTTGATTAGGCACTTACTCTCTTGGGGTTGTTGTGTGTAGGGTGATTTCCTTAGGGTCATGTGACCTGGCGTCAAGCCTACCTCAGGTCAAAACCCCCTCCTACCATTTAGCTACTTTGACGAGCAGGAGCTGGATAGTGTATGAGGTTCAAAAGCAGGTCCTGTTCAGGCGTGAGGGATTTCTGGTCGAGAAGCACAGATTGTGTTTTCTGAACTGAGGGAGTCGTGTCTGTTCAAACTGACTCCTGGCATCTGGTTTCATTAGGGCAGGGTTTCCCCAACCTCTCCTCGGCCCCTCCAGGCGATTCACATTTTTATTTTAACCCTTAACTTGAATCAAATCAAATTGTATTTGTCACCTTACATTGAAATGCTTACTTACAAGCCATTAACCAACAATGCAGTTTTAAGAAAATGCTTTAAAAAAGTAAGATAAGAATAAGAATTAAATAAAGGTGAAATAGAAATAGAAATAAATAATTAACGAACATCTGTAAATAACAATAGAAGGGCTATATACAGGGGGTACCGGTACAGAGTCAATGTGGAGGCAATATACAGGGGGTACCGGAACAGAGTCAATGTGGAGGCTATATACAGTGGATACCGGTACAGAGTCAGTGTGGAGGCTATATACAGGGGGTACCGGTACAGAGTCAATGTGGAGGCTATATACAGGGGGTACTGGTACAGAGTCAATGTGGAGGCTATATACAGGGGGTACCGGTACAGAGTCAGTGTGGAGGCTATATACAGGGTGTACCGGTACAGAGTCAATGTGGAGGCTATATACAGGGGGTACCGGTACAGAGTCAGTGTGGAGGCTATATACAGGGTGTTACGGTACAGAGTCAATGTGGAGACTATATACAGGGGGTACCGGTACAGAGTCAGTGTGGAGGCTATATACAGGGTGTTACGGTACAGAGACAATGTGGAGACTATATACAGGGGGTACCGGTACAGAGTCAGTGTGGAGGCTATATACAGGGTGTTACGGTACAGAGTCAATGTGGAGACTATATACAGGGGGTACCGGTACAGAGTCAATGTGGAGGCTATAAACAGGGGGTACCGGTACAGAGTCAATGTGGAGGCTATATCCAGGGGGTACCGGTACAGAGTCAATGTGGAGGATATATACAGGGGGTACCGGTACAGAGTCAGTGTGGAGGCTATAAACAAGGGGTACCGGTACAGAGTCAATGTGGAGGCTATATACAGGGGGTACGGGTACAGAGTCAATGTGGAGGCTATATACAGGGGGTACCGGTACAGAGTCAGTGTGGAGGCTATATACAGGGTGTACCGGTACAGAGTCAATGTGGAGGCAATATACAGGGGGTACCGGAACAGAGTCAATGTGGAGGCTATATACAGGGGGTACCGGTACAGAGTCAATGTGGAGGCTATATACAGGGGGTACCGGTACAGAGTCAATGTGGAGGCAATATACAGGGGGTACCGGAACAGAGTCAATGTGGAGGCTATATACAGGGTGTTACGGTACAGAGTCAATGTGGAGACTATATACAGGGGGTACCGGTACAGAGTCAGTGTGGAGGCTATATACAGGGTGTTACGGTACAGAGTCAATGTGGAGACTATATACAGGGGGTACCGGTACAGAGTCAATGTGGAGGCTATAAACAGGGGGTACCGGTACAGAGTCAGTGTGGAGGCTATATCCAGGGGGTACCGGTACAGAGTCAATGTGGAGGCTATATACAGGGGGTACCGGTACAGAGTCAGTGTGGAGGCTATAAACAAGGGGTACCGGTACAGAGTCAATGTGGAGGCTATATACAGGGGTACCGGTACAGAGTCAATGTGGAGGCTATATACAGGGGGTACCGGTACAGAGTCAGTGTGGAGGCTATATACAGGGTGTTACGGTACAGAGTCAATGTGGAGACTATATACAGAGGGTACCGGTACAGAGTCAGTGTGGAGGCTATATACAGGGTGTTACGGTACAGAGTCAATGTGGAGACTATATACAGGGGGTACCGGTACAGAGTCAATGTGGAGGCTATAAACAGGGGGTACCGGTACAGAGTCAATGTGGAGGCTATATCCAGGGGGTACCGGTACAGAGTCAATGTGGAGGCTATATACAGGGGGTACCGGTACAGAGTCAGTGTGGAGGCTATATACAGGGGGTACCGGTACAGAGTCAGTGTGGAGACTATATACAGGGGGTACCGGTACAGAGTCAGTGTGGAGACTATATACAGGGGGTACCGGTACAGAGTCAGTGTGGAGGCTATAAACAAGGGGTACCGGTACAGAGTCAATGTGGAGGCTATATGCAGGGGGTACCAGTACAGAGTCAATGTGGAGGCTATATACAGGGTATTATGGTACAGAGTCAATGTGGAGGCTATATACAGGGGGTACCGGTACAGAGTCAATGTGGAGGCTATATACAGGGTATTACGGTACAGAGTCAATGTGGAGGCTATATACAGGGGGTAAAGGTACAGAGTCAGTGTGGAGGCTATAAACAAGGGGTACCGGTACAGAGTCAATGTGTGGGGGCACCGGTGTCGAGGTAATTGAGATAATATGTACATGTAGGTAGAGTTAATAAAGTGCCTATGCGTAGATAATAACAGAGAGTAGCAGCAGCGTGGGGAAGGTTGGTGGTTAGATTAGTCAGCTAATCATCAAGCCTTTGACTAATTAAATCAGGTGATTTAGGGTTAATACAAAAATGTGTGTGTGTGTGTGGGGGGTTTGCTGTTTAGGGTCAGATGCCCCAGGGTCAAGCTCTGAAACCCTGTTTTAGGGTCAGATGCCCCAGGGTCAAGCTATCAAACCCCGTTTTAGGGTCAGATGCCCCAGGGTCAAGCTATCAAACCCCGTTTTAGAGTCAGATGCTCCAGGGTCAAGCTCTCCCCCCCAACAGCCACTGCTATATGGTCATCTGTTTCGGTAAGGTCCATGTCCTCCGCTGTGACTGTTGATTACAATACTATACAATTAACATGAGGCAGCCTGGACTGGCATTGTTTGGTAATTATGGTTACACTTTACATGGATGTCAGAAGGTGAATTCACCAATTTGTAAGTCGCTCTGGATAAGAGCGTCTGCTAAATGACTTAAATGTACATGCGTAAACAAACACACAACTAAGTAGGTACATAGCACTTACCATGGCTTGAGGCCTTCTTTGACCATTTATGTCCAGGTCTTTGGTGAATTACGTTGCATCTGTTGTCCCTCTCTATCCATTGGACAGGGGCAAGGTGTAATGGTTTTCTTGAGGTGAAGGAGAGGCGGACCAAAACGGTTATTCATGGTACTTTAATAAAGACACTATACATGAAGACACTATACATGAATAAACTAACAAAACAAGAAATGTGAAAAACCAAAACAGCCCTATCTGGTCCAAACACAGAGACAGGAACAATCAAACACACCCAGGCTACCCAGTGAAACCCAGGCTACCTAAGTATGATTCTCAATCAGAGACAACTAATGACACCTGCCTCTGATTGAGAACCATACGAGGCCGAAACATAGAAATACCCAAATCATAGAAAAACAAACATAGACTGCCCACCCCAACTCACGCCCTGACCATACTAAATAATGACAAAACAAAGGAAATAAAGGTCAGAACGTGACAGTACCCCCCCCCCAAAAGTGCGGACTCCGGCCGCAAAACCTTAACCTATAGGGGAGGGTCTGGGTGGGCGTCTGTCCGCGGTGGCGGCTCTGGCACAGGACGCGGACCCAACTTCACCAACGTCTTAGTCCACCTTCTTGTCCGCTTCCATGGCCTCCTAACCACGGTGACCTTACTAAATGACCCCACTGGACTGAGGGGCAGCTCGGGACAGACAGGCAGCTCAGGACAGAGGGGCAGCTCGGGACAGAGGGGCAAGGGCTTTGGGCTGAGGGGCTCTGGCGCCTCTGGGCTGACTGGCGGCACTGGCGGCACTGGCGGCACTGGCGGACCCTGGCTGACTGGCGGCACTGGCGGCCCCTGGCTGACTGGCGGCACTGGCGGCCCCTGGCTGACTGGCGGCACTGGCGGCCCCTGGCTGACTGGCGGCACTGGCGGCTCCTTGCAGACTGGCGGCACTTGCGGCTCCTTGCAGACTGGTGGCCCTGGCGGCTCCTTGCAGACTGGTGGCACTGGCGGCTCCTTGCAGACTGGCGGCACTGGCGGCTCCTTGCAGACTGGCGGCACTTGCGGCTCCTTGCAGACTGGCGGCACTGGCAGCTCCTTGCAGACTGGCGGCACTGGCGGCGCTGGGGAGACGGGCGGCTCAGGGGGCGCTGGGGAGACGGGCGGCTCAGGCGGCGCTGGGCAGATGGGCGCACCGGGCTATGCACCCGCACTGGGGACACATAACACGGTGCCTGCCCGGTCTCTCTCGCCCCCCGGTAAGCACAGGAATTTGGCGCAGGTCTCCGACCTGGCTTCGCCACACTTCCTGTGTGCCCCTCCCCAAGAAATATTTGGGGCTGACTCTCGGGCTTCCTGCTGTGCCGCCGTGCTTGTCTCTCCAACTCCATTCTCCTATACCCCTCTTCGCACTGCTCCAGCGAATCCCAGGCGGGCTCCGGGACTCTTCCTGGGTCGACCGCCCACCTGTCTATTTCCTCCCAAGTTGTATAGTCCATACTCTTGCCGTCCAAAACGTCCTCCCATGTCCATTCCTCTTTTCGCTGCTCCTGCTGCCGCTGCCTGTCACCACGCCGCTTGGTCCTGTTGTGGTGGGTGATTCTGTAACATAGAAATACCCAAATCATAGAAAAACAAACATAGACTGCCCACCCCAACTCAGGCCCTGACCATACTAAATAATGACAAAACAAAGGAAATAAAGGTCAGAACGTGACACAGATGGTGCACTTCCTGTGGATTAATGCTTGTTTGGCCAAGGATTAAAACTGAACAGGCGTACAGCATATGAAAACTGCTTCAGTGTTTGTGACTTCTCAATAAAGAAATTGCAACGGGATCAATGCATTTTATTGTATCAATTAAATCTTTAATTGCATTGTCCCATGTACAGTATATGTATGTATAGATGGTCAATCAACATACCATATTATCAGTTTATTAAGTGAACCACTATATATTTATCTTTTATGAAGAAATGGTAACATTTACTTTTTATCTCTAAAGCTTTCCATTATCCAAATATTTTCAATATAGTTTGGATTGTACATGAAGTCTTCCTGCAACCGTTCAACGGTGTAGACAGGACTATGTGATATGATGTTTTCCCCTGCAAACATTAGGATGAGCGGACAAATGCTTATTTCCAGTCCGTCATAAATCTATCAACAACAGCCAGACTAGATCCCCTCCCTCACCCTTGTCCTCCCTCTTCCTCCCTTGTCCCCAAAGTCACCATCCAAGATGCGGAATCACCCTCATTTACACCCCTTTAAGAGCCAGAAATCACTGATTCATGTGATGGACACACCAATAGGAAAAGTGAAAATATGATAAACGCAATTTAAGGTTCATACATTTAATGTAAACAATGGATAGACCAACAGCATTAAGAAATGCAATTTACTATCGGCAATCAAATCCACGTCCACTCAGGTTGACACCACACCCACGTCCTCTCAGGTTAACACAACACACACGTCCTCCTAGGTTGACACCACACCCACGTCCTCCTAGGTTGACACCACACCCACGTCCTCCTAGGTTGACACCACACCCACGTCCTCCTAGGTTGACACCACACCCACGTCCTCCTAGGTTGACACAACACACACGTCCTCCTAGGTTGACACCACACCCCCGTCTTCTCAGGTTGACACCACACCCACGTCCTCCTAGGTTGACACAACACCCACGTCCTCCTAGGTTGACACCACACCCACGTCTTCTCAGGTTGACACCACACCCACGTCCTCCTAGGTTGACACAACACCCACGTCCTCCTAGGTTGACACCACACCCACGTCCTCCTAGGTTGACACCACACCCACGTCTTCTCAGGTTGACACCACATCCACGTCCTCCTAGGTTGACACCACACCCACGTCCTCCTAGGTTGACACCACACCCACGTCCTCCTAGGTTGACACAACACACACGTCCTCCTAGGTTGACACCACACCCACGTCCTCCTAGGTTGACACCACACCCACGTCTTCTCAGGTTGACACCACACCCACGTCCTCCTAGGTTGACACAACACACACGTCCTCCTAGGTTGACACCACACCCACGTCCTCCTAGGTTGACACCACACCCACGTCTTCTCAGGATGGCACCACACCCACGTCCTCCTAGGTTGACACCACACCCACGTCTTCTCAGGATGGCACCACATCCACGTCCTCCTAGGTTGACACCACACCCACGTCTTCTCAGGATGGCACCACACCCACGTCCTCCTAGGTTGACACCACACCCACGTCCTCCTAGGTTGACACCACACCCACGTCTTCTCAGGATGGCACCACACCCACGTCCTCCTAGGTTGACACCACACCCACGTCTTCTCAGGATGGCACCACATCCACGTCCTCCTAGGTTGACACCACACCCACGTCTTCTCAGGTTGACACCACACCCACGTCCTCCTAGGTTGACACAACACACACGTCCTCCTAGGTTGACACCACACCCACGTCCTCCTAGGTTGACACCACACCCAAGTCTTCTCAGGATGGCACCACACCCACGTCCTCCTAGGTTGACACAACACCCACGTCCTCCTAGGTTGACACCACACCCACGTCCTCCTAGGTTGACACCACACCCACGTCCTCCTAGGTTGACACCACACCCACGTCTTCTCAGGATGGCACCACACCCACGTCCTCCTAGGTTGACACCACACCCACGTCCTCCTAGGTTGACACCACACCCACGTCTTCTCAGGATGGCACCACATCCACGTCCTCCTAGGTTGACACCAAACCCACGTCTTCTCAGGATGGCACCACACCCACGTCCTCCTAGGTTAACACCACACCCACGTCCTCCTAGGTTAACACAACACACACGTCCTCCTAGGTTGACACCACACCCACGTCCTCCTAGGTTGACACCACACCCACGTCTTCTCAGGATGGCACCACACCCACGTCCTCCTATGTTGACACCACACCCACGTCCTCCTAGGTTGACACCACACCCACGTCTTCTCAGGATGGCACCACACCCACGTCCTCTCAGGATGGCACCACATCCACGTCCTCCTCAGGATGGCACCACATCCACGTCCTCCTCAGGATGGCACCACACCCACGTCTTCTCAGGATGGCACCACATCCACGTCCTCTCAGGATGACACCACATCCACGTCCTCTCAGGATGACACCACATCCTCCTAGGATTACACCACACCCACGTCCTCCTAGGTTGACACCACACCCACGTCTTCTCAGGATGGCACCACATCCACGTCCTCCTCAGGATGGCACCACATCCACGTCCTCCTCAGGATGGCACCACATCCACGTCCTCTCAGGATGACACCACATCCACGTCCTCCTCAGGATGGCACCACATCCACGTCCTCCTAGGATGACACCACATCCACGTCCTACTTGGATTACACCACATCCACGTCCTCCTAGGATGACACCACATCCACTTCCTCCTAGGATTACACCACATCCACGTCCTCCTAGGATGACACCACATCCACTTCCTCCTAGGATGACACCACATCCACGTCCTCCTAGGATGACACCACATCCACGTCCTCCTAGGATGACACCACATCCACTACCTCCTAGGATTACACCACATCCACGTCCTCCTAGGATGACACCACATCCACTTCCTCCTAGGATGACACCACATCCACTTCCTCCTAGGATGACACCACATCCACTTCCTCCTAGGATGACACCACATCCACTTCCTCCTAGGATGACACCACATCCACTTCCTCCTAGGATGACACCACATCCACTTCCTCCTAGGATGACACCACATCCACTTCCTCCTAGGATGACACCACATCCACTTCCTCCTAGGATTACACCACTTCCACTTCCTCCTAGGATGACACCACATCCACGTCCTCCTAGGATGACACCACATCCAAGTCCTCCTAGGATGACACCACATCCACTACCTCCTAGGATGACACCACATCCACGTCCTCCTAGGATGACACCACATCCACTTCCTCCTAGGATGACACCACATCCACTTCCTCCTAGGATGACACCACATCCACTTCCTCCTAGGATGACACCACATCCACTTCCTCCTAGGATTACACCACATCCACGTCCTCCTAGGATGACACCACATCCACTTCCTCCTAGGATGACACCACATCCACGTCCTCCTAGGATGACACCACATCCACTTCCTCCTAGGATTACACCACACCCACATCCTCTCAGGATGACACCACTTCCACGTCCTTTTAGGATGACATCACATCCACATCCAGTCCTCTCAGGATGACAAAACTCAACTCCCCTGTTTTGCATTTTAGGTTGCGTCCCTATTGGCCCTGGTCTAAAGTAGTTGCCTGCATAGGGAATAGGAGGCCATTTGGTCTCAAGCCTAAGTGTCAGTCTCAAGTCTCAAGCCTAAGTGTCTCACTCCGCAAAGCAGAACCATCAAACACTACCAGAACCACTGGTCATCTACATGGGTAGGTGAGACCAGAGAAATTATATTTCAGGGGTGAACAGTGAGGGGGTCTCTGGTCTCATCTGGGAGGAGCTAACACAGGTCTTCTGGTCTCAGGTGGGAGGAGCTAAAACACGTATTCTGGTCTCATGTGGGAGGAGCTAACAAGTCTTCTGGCCTCGGGTGGGAGGAGCTAATTTACACAACATGCCTTCCAATTTGAAGATGCAAAATATGTTTTATTGTGAAACAAACAAGAAATATGAGAAGGAAAACAGCAAACTTGAGCGTGAATAACTATTCACCACCCCAAAGTCAACACTTTGTAGAGCCACCTTTTGCAGCAATTACAGCTGCAAGTCTCTTGGAGTATGTCTCTATAAGCTTGGCATATCTAGCCACTGGGATTTTTGCCCATTCTTCAAGTCAAAACTGCTCCAGCTCCTTCAAGTTGGATGGGTTCCATTGGTGTACAGCAATCTTTAAGTCATACCAGAGATTCTCAATTGGATTGAGGTCTGGGCGTTGACTAGGACATTCCAAGACATTTAAATGTTTCCCCTTAAACCGCTCAAGTTTTGCTTTTGCAGTATGCTTAGGGTCGTTGTCCTGCTGGAAGTTGAACCTTCGTCCCAGTCTCAAATCTCTGGAAGACTGAAACAGGTTTCCATCAAGAATTTCCCTGTATTTAGCGACATCCATCATCCCTTCAATTCTGACCAGTTTCCCAGTCGCTGCTGATGAAAAACATACCCACAGCATGATGCTGCCACCACTATGCTTCACTGTAGGGATGGTGTTCTCTGGGTGATGGGAGTTGTTGGCTTTGCGCCCGACATAGAGTTTTCATTGTTGGACGAAAAGCTACATTTTAGTCTCACCTGACCAGAGTACCTTCTTCCAACTGTTTGGGGAGTCTCCCACATGCCTTTTGGCGAACACCAAATGTGTTTTCTTATTTTCTTTTTTAATTAAGCAATGGCTTTTTTCAGGCCACTCTTCAGTAAAGCCCAGCTCTGTGGAGTGTATGGCTTAAAGTGGTCCTATGGACAGATACTCCAATCTCCGCAGTGGAGCTTTGCAGTTCCTCCAGGGTTATCTTTGGTTTTTTTTGTTGCCTCTCTGATTAATGCCCTCCTTGCCTGGTCTGTGAGTTTTGGTGGGCGGCCCTCACTTGACAGGTTTGTTGTGGTGCCATATTCTTTCAATTTTTTTAAATAGTGGATTTAATTGTGCTCCATGGGATGTTCCATGAGATGTTCAAAGATCCGGATATTTTTTTATAACTTAACCCAGATCTGGACATCTCCACAGCTTTGTCCCTGACCTGTTTGGAGTGTTACTTGGTCTTCACAGTTCCGCTTGCTAAGTGGTGTTGCAAACTCTGGGGCCTTTCAGAACAGGTGTATACAGTGGGGCAAAAAAATATTTAGTCAGCCACCAATTGTGCAAGTTCTCCCACTTAAAAAGATGAGAGAGGCCTGTAATGTTCATCATAGGTACACTTCAACTATGACAGACAAAATGAGAAGAACAACAATGTAGAAAATCACATTGTAGGATTTTTAATTAATTTATTTGCAAATTATGGTGGAAAATACGTATTTGGTCACCTACGAACAAGCAAGATTTCTGGCTCTCACAGATCTGTAACTTCTTCTTTAAGAGGCTCCTCTGTCCTCCACTCATTACCTGTATTAATGGCACCTGTTTGATCTTGTTATCAGTATAAAAGACATCTGTCCACAACCTCAAACAGTCACACTCCAAACTCCACTGTGGCCAAGACCAAAGAGCTGTCAAAGGACACCAGAAACAAAATTGTAGACCTGCACCAGGCTGGGAAGACTGAATGGAAGACATACAAGACCACTGATAATATCCCTCGATCTGGGGCTCCACTCAAGATCTCACCCTGTGGGGTCAAAATGATCACAAGAACGGTGAGCAAAAACCCCAGAACCACACGGGGGGACCTAGTGAATGACCTGCAGAGAGCTGGGACCAAAGTAACAAAGCCTACCATCAGCAAGGCATTGAAGATGAAACGTGGATGGGTCTTTCAGCATGACAATGATCCCAAACACACTGCCCGGGCAACAAACAAGTGGCTTCGTAAGAAGCATTTCAAGGTCCTGGAGTGGCCTAGCCAGTCTCCAGATCTCAACCCCAAAGAAAATCTTTGGAGGGAGTTAAAAGTCTGTGTTGCCCAGCAACAGCCCCAAAACATCACTGCTCTAGAGGAGATCTGCATGGAGGAATGGGCCAAAATACCAGCAACAGTGTGTGAAAACCTTGTGAAGACTTCCAGAAAACGTTTGACCTCTGTCATTGCCAACAAAGGGTATATAACAAAGTATTGAGATAAACTTTTGTTATTGACAAAATACTTATTTTCCACCATCATTTGCAAATAAATTCATTAAAAATCCTACAATGTGATTTTCTAGATAGATAGATAGACAGATAGACAGATAGACAGATAGACAGATAGATAGATAGATAGATAGATAGATAGATAGATAGATAGATGCTGGACTCTTCTTTCTCTGGCCCACTGCTCTCTGAAGGGCACTAAGAGATTCAACGTGACACTGCACAGCCAGAGTCAGCCCATCTGGGAGTTAGGGGGATCATGATCAGCCCTCTCCTCAGCTCTCCTCCTAGGAAGCATCCCAAATGGCACCCTATTCCCTTTATAATGAGCTACGTTTGACCAGGTAGTGCACTATAAAGGGAATAGGGTGAAATTTGGGATGTTGCCCTAGATGCCTCCAGGAAAGCCTGTATTCAAACTCTGGTAGAGCGAACCTGTGGCACATATAGGAAAATCAGATTGAAAATACATTGAATGTCAGAGCTCTTTTCTCTTCTGAAAACAGGATGTTAGACTTTCTGAAGTGGTGAGAGGTAGAGGGGTGTAGGGAGCGAGGGAGGGAGCGAGGGAGGGAGGGAGGGAGGGAGGGAGGGAGGGAGGGGGGGGGGGGAGGGAGGGAGGGAGGGAGGGAGGGAGGGAGCGAGGGAGGGAGGGAGGGAGCGAGGGAGGGAGGGAGGGAGCGAGGGAGGGAGGGAGGGAGGGAGGGAGGGAGGGAGGGAGGGAGGGAGGGAGGGAGGGAGGAGGGAGGGAGGGAGGGAGGGGGGGGGAGGGGGGAGGGAGGGAGGGAGGGAGGGGAGGGAGGGAGGGAGGAGGGAGGGAGGAGGGAGGGAGGGAGCGAGGGAGGGAGGGAGGGAGGGGGGAGGGGGGAGGGAGGGAGCGAGGGAGGGAGGGAGGGAGGGAGGGAGGGAGGGAGGGAGGGGGGAGGGAGGGAGGGAGGGAGGGAGGGAGGGAGGGAGCGAGGGAGGGAGGGAGGGAGGGGGGGAGCGAGGGAGGGAGGGAGGGAGGGGGGGAGGGAGGGAGGGGGGAGGGAGGGAGGGAGGGAGGGAGGGGGAGGGAGGGAGGGAGGGAGGGAGGGGGGGGGGGAGGGAGGGAGGGAGGGAGGGAGGGAGGGAGGGAGGGGGGGGGGAGGGAGGGAGGGAGGGAACAAGGGAGGGGAGGGAGGGAGGGGGAGGGAGGGAGCGAGGGAGGGAGGGAGGGAGGGAGGGAGGGAGGGAGGGGAGGGAGCGAGGGAGGGAGCGAGGGAGGGAGGGAGGGAGGGAGGGAGGGAGGGAGGGAGGGGGGAGGGAGGGAGGGAGGGAGGGAGGGGGGAGGGAGGGGGGAGGGAGGGGGGAGGGGGAGGGAGGGGGTGTAGGGAGGGAGGGAGGGAGGGAGGGAGGGAGGGAGGGAGGGAGGGAGGGAGGGAGGGAGGGAGGGAGGGAGGGGGGAGGGGGGAGGGAGGGAGGGAGGGAGGGGGGAGGAGGGAGGGAGGGAGGGAGGGGGAGGGAGGGAGGGAGGGAGGGAGGGAGGGAGGGAGGGAGGGAGGGAGGGAGGGAGGGAGGGGGAGGGAGGGGGAGGGAGGGAGGGAGGGGTGTAGGGAGGGAGGGAGGGAGGGAGGGAGGGAGGGAGGGGGCGAGGGAGGGAGGGAGGGAGGGGGGGGAGGGGGGGGGAGGGAGGGGCGAGGGAGGGAGGGAGGGAGGGAGGAGGGAGGGGGAGGGAGGGAGGGAGGGAGGGAGGGAGGGAGGGAGGGAGGGAGGGAGGGAGGGAGGGAGGAGAAAGGCAGAGAAGGAGGGAGGGGGGCTTTAGTCTGAGAGTGATTTCATTTTGTCGACAGTCCAAACTCAGGGGGTTTGGTTATTCACGTGGTCCATCACTTGTCTGCCCCAGTCAGGTGTGTATACCAGGATTCCTCTTGTTACAATATGGATTCTCCTCCAACTGAGGGAGCGTTTTACAATTGCACCATTATTTTAGGTTTATATTACTGTATGTACAGTGCCTTGCGAAAGTATTCGGCCCCCTTGAACTTTGCGACCTTTTGCCACATTTCAGGCTTCAAACATAAAGATATAAAACTGTATATTTTTGGGAAGAATCAACAACAAGTGGGACACAATCATGAAGTGGAACGACATTTATTGGATATTTCAAACTTTTTTAACAAATCAAAAACTGAAAAATTGGGCGTGCAAAATTATTCAGCCCCCTTATGTTAATACTTTGTAGCGCCACCTTTTGCTGCGATTACAGCTGTAAGTCGCTTGGGTATGTCTCTTATCAGTTTTGCACATCGAGAGACGGACATTTTTTCCCATTCCTCCTTGCAAAACAGCTCGAGCTCAGTGAGGTTGGATGGAGAGCATTTGTGAACAGCAGTTTTCAGTTTTTTCCACAGATTCTCGATTGGATTCAGGTCTGGACTTTGACTTGGCCATTCTAACACCTGGATATGTTTATTTTTGAACCATTCCATTGTAGATTTTGCTTTATGTTTTGGATCATTGTCTTGTTGGAAGACAAATCTCCGTCCCAGTCTCAGGTATTTTTCATCAGGTTTTCTTCCAGAATGGTCCTGTATTTGGCTCCATCCATCTTCCCATCAATTTTAACCATCTTCCCTGTCCCTGCTGAAGAAAAGCAGGCCCAAACCATGATGCTGCCACCACCATGTTTGACAGTGGGTATGGTGTATTCAGGGTGATGAGCTGTGTTGCTTTTACGCCAAACATAACGTTTTGCATTGTTCAATTTTGGTTTCATCTGACCAGAGCACCTTCTTCCACATGTTTGGTGTGTCTCCCAGGTGGCTTGTGGCAAACTTTAAACAACACTTTTTATGGATATCTTTAAGAAATGGCTTTCTTCTTGCCACTCTTCCATAAAGGCCAGATTTGTGCAATATACGACTGATTGTTGTCCTATGGACAGAGTCTCCCACCTCAGCTGTAGATCTCTGCAGTTCATCCAGAGTGATCATGGGCCTCTTGGCTGCATCTCTGATCAGTCTTCTCCTTGTATGAGCTGAAAGTTTAGAGGGACGGCCAGGTCTTGGTAGATTTGCAGTGGTCTGATACTCCTTCCATTTCAATATTATCGCTTGCACAGTGCTCCTTGGGATGTTTAAAGCTTGGGAAATCTTTTTGTATCCAAATCCGGCTTTAAACTTCTTCACAACAGTATCTCGGACCTGCCTGGTAAGTTCCTTGTTCTTCATGATGCTCTCTGCACTTTTAACGGACCTCTGAGACTATCACATTGCAGGTGCATTTATACGGAGACTTGATTACACACAGGTTGATTGTATTTATCATCATTGGTCATTTAGGTCAACATTGGATCATTCAGAGATCCTCACTGAACTTCTGGAGAGAGTTTGCTGCACTGAAAGTAAAGGGGCTGAATAATTTTGCACGCCCAATTTTTCAGTTTTTGATTTGTTAAAATTTTTTGAAATATCCAATAAATGTTGTTCCACTTCATGATTGTGTCCCACTTGTTGTTGATTCTTCACAAAAAAATACAGTTTTACATCTTTATGTTTGAAGCCTGAAATGTGGCAAAAGGTCGCAAAGTTCAAGGGGGCCGAATACTTTCGCAAGGCACTGTACATGCATTTATATTTATGGCCATCCAGAACATCAATCTATGGTTTTCAGAACTCCTACTATCTCAGAAAAGCTTGAGACTTCTGCCTTGGTCCAAAGAAGAGTGAATCATTTAGATAGCCACTGCAAGAACTTGGAGCTCATATAAAGAAATGTTTGATCGTCCTTTATTCTTTATTCTGGTCCAAGGATATAATTTGTGTTAGAAAGTGAACGGTATGAAGTATCTCACTCTATGATGTACTATGCTAAATAATACCAGTATGAAGTATCTCACTCTATGATGTACTATGCTAAATAATACCAGTATGAAGTATCTCACTGTATGATGTACAATACTAAATAATACCAGTATGAAGTATCTCACTGTATGATGTACAATACTAAATAATACCAGTATGAAGTATCTCACTGTATGATGTACAATACTAAATAATACCAGTATGAAGTATCGCACTGTATGATGTACAATACTAAATAATAACATTATGAAATATCTCACTGTATGATGTACAATACTAAATAATAACACAAACAGAAAAAAAGGTTTCAGTGAATCTTTGTTTTTTTGGAAGGTGGCCCCTCTCCACAAAGGTGGTGACCTCAGGTGCTATCCCCAGGGTTTGGAAGGTGGCCCTCTCCACAAAGGTGGTGACCTCAGGTGCTATCCCCAGGGCTTGGAAGGTGGCCCCTCTCCACAAAGGTGGTGACCTCAGGTGCTCTCCCCAGGGTTTGGAAGGTGGCCCCTCTCCACAAAGGTGGTGACCTCAGGTGCTATCCCCAGGGCTTGGAAGGCGGCCCCTCTCCACAAAGGTCGTGACCTCAGATGCTATCCCCAGGGCTTGGAAGGTGGCCCCTCTCCACAAAGGTGGTGACCTCAGGTGCTATCCCCAGGGTTTGGAAGGTGGCCCTCTCCACAAAGGTGGTGACCTCAGGTGCTATCCCCAGGGTTTGGAAGGTGGCCCTCTCCACAAAGGTGGTGACCTCAGGTGCTATCCCCAGGGCTTGGAAGGCGGCCCCTCTCCACAAAGGTCGTGACCTCAGATGCTATCCCCAGGGCTTGGAAGGTGGCCCCTCTCCACAAAGGTGGTGACCTCAGGTGCTATCCCCAGGGCTTGGAAGGTGGCCCCTCTCCACAAAGGTGGTGACCTCAGGTGCTATCCCCAGGGGTTGGATGGTGGCCCCTCTCCACAAAGGTGGTGACCTCAGGTGCTATCCCCAGGGCTTGGAAGGCGGCCCCTCTCCACAAAGGTCGTGACCTCAGATGCTATCCCCAGGGCTTGGAAGGCGGCCCCTCTCCACAAAGGTGGTGACCCCTATTTCGAAATTGTCTTACCTAGCAAAAATGTTAGAACCATTAATCAACTGTCAGCTTTGATCCTTCCTGGCTATGAGACGTATACTAAGTATTCACCAATCTTGTTTCAGGACGAGTCTGACTAATCAGAATACTATGATGTTACTGTATATGTACTAATCAGAATACTATTATGTTACTGTATATGTACTAATCAGAATACTATTATGTTACTGTATATGTACTAATCAGAATACTATGATGTTACTGTATATGTACTAATCAGAATACTATGATGTTACTGTATATGTACTAATCAGAATACTATTATGTTACTGTATATGTACTAATCAGAATACTATTATGTTACTGTATATGTACTAATCAGAATACTATTATGTTACTGTATATGTACTAATCAGAATACTATTATGTTACTGTATATGTACTAATCAGAATACTATTATGTTACTGTATATGTACTAATCAGAATACTATTATGTTACTGTATATGTACTAATCAGAATACTATGATGTTACTGTATATGTACTAATCAGAATACTATTATGTTACTGTATATGTACTAATCAGAATACTATTATGTTACTGTATATGTACTAATCAGAATACTATTATGTTACTGTATATGTACTAATCAGAATACTATTATGTTACTGTATATGTACTAATCAGAATACTATTATGTTACTGTATATGTACTAATCAGAATACTATTATGTTACTGTATATGTACTAATCAGAATACTATGATGTTACTGTATATGTACTAATCAGAATACTATTATGTTACTGTATATGTACTAATCAGAATACTATTATGTTACTGTATATGTACTAATCAGAATACTATGATGTTACTGTATATGTACTAATCAGAATACTATGATGTTACTGTATATGTACTAATCAGAATACTATGATGTTACTGTATATGTACTAATCAGAATACTATTATGTTACTGTATATGTACTAATCAGAAAACTATTATGTTACTGTATATGTACTAATCAGAATACTATTATGTTACTGTATATGTACTAATCAGAATACTATTATGTTACTGTATATGTACTAATCAGAATACTATTATGTTACTGTATATGTACTAATCAGAATACTATTATGTTACTGTATATGTACTAATCAGAATACTATTATGTTACTGTATATGTACTAATCAGAATACTTTTATGTTACTGTATATGTACTAATCAGAATACTATTATGTTACTGTATATGTACTAATCAGAATACTATTATGTTACTGTATAAGTACAAATCAGAATACTATTATGTTACTGTATATGTACTAATCAGAATACTATGATGTTACTGTATATGTACTAATCAGAATACTATGATGTTACTGTATATGTACTAATCAGAATACTTTTATGTTACTGTATATGTACTAATCAGAATACTATTATGTTACTGTATATGTATGAATTTTCTTTTTAATCCTAATACTGAATATAATGTGTGTAAATATAATCAAGAAATAGATTCGAGGTAGCTAGATTCGAATTAGCTCGAGCTCGCAGGATCTGCAGCATCACTCCACGGAGGAAGAGTTTGCAATAAAAGACACTTTCGATGAAGCAACCGGGAGTTTCGGAAGGGACAGGAGTCATAGTCCTACGTTGAACCCTATGCTTGCACCTCCATGTTACATTTTGAGTGTTATGGTGTTACAGACCGACCATCATCAACATCACTGACTTCTGAGTCAAGCCAAAGCTGGACTGAACAGAGGAGGCGATGCGAGACAATGGAGCCTGAGGTAACGTTTACCATGAGTCATGACTGTTGTTGACTTGGCTAGCCTTAGACACTGGACAACTTTGTTGCAACTCTAATTAAAGGTAAATAGCTAATTGCACCTGAAGTGTTTTGTGTAACACCCTCCAGTAACTAACATTAGCAAGCAACTCAACTGCAACTAAAATTGCAACACAGTTTCTCAGTGTAGTCCTGTTATTTGGTAGGTAGTTTCCACCCCAGAGAGTCAAGAAATACATTTTGCTGACAGATTTGTTTTCGGAACGTTTTCTAGACTGAAATTGACGTAGCTAATGTTTGCCGGAAAATAAATGTCCCTGTATTTGCTTAGCTTGGTGTGTGTGTGTGTGTGTGTGTGTGTGTGTGTGTGTGTGTGTGTGCGTGCGTGCGTGCGTGTGTATGCTGACACCAACTGATAAATTCAGGTTCAGTTGTCTTAACGAAACGTTTATTTGTTTTCAGGATCACACCGCCATCCCTGAAAAGGTTTTTATCCAGAGGAGACTGTGCAGAGAAGGCTATTGTTTATTCCAAGACACAATCTGTCACCCCTGAGGCAATTTTGGATATCAAATGGTCAATATACAGTATATGCAGTGATTCTTGAACAATTTAACTATAACCTAATATAAGCCTTCATTTTATTTCAAGCATCAGCGAATAATGGTCAGTACTGCTTGCCAAACTGACCCCTGGGTGCCAGAGGGTTCCTGTGCTGCAGTGGAGAAGAGATCCACCGGGACCATCAGTAAAGAGGTCCACCGGATCCCTCACTAAAGAGGTCCACCGGATCCCTCACTAAAGAGGTCCACCGGGACCATCAGTAAAGAGATCCACCGGGACCATCAGTAAAGAGGTCCACCGGATCCCTCACTAAAGAGGTCCACCGGGGCCCTCACTAAAGAGATCCACCGGGACCATCAGTAAAGAGATCCACCGGGACCATCAGTAAAGAGGTCCACCGGGACCATCAGTAAAGAGGTCCACCGGGACCATCAGTAAAGAGATCCACCGGGACCATCAGTAAAGAGGTCCACCGGGACCATCAGTAAAGAGGTCCACCGGGACCATCAGTAAAGAGGTCCACCGGGACCCTCACTAAAGAGATCCACCGGGACCATCAGTAAAGAGGTCCACCGGGACCCTCACTAAAGAGATCCACCGGGACCATCAGTAAAGAGGTCCACCGGGACCATCAGTAAAGAGGTCCACCGGATCCCTCACTAAAGAGATCCACCGGGACCCTCAGTAAAGAGGTCCACCAGGACCCTCAGTAAAGAGATCCACCGGGACCCTCACTAAAGAGGTCCACCGGATCCCTCACTAAAGAGGTCCACCGGGACCCTCACTAAAGAGGTCCACCGGGACCATCAGTAAAGAGATCCACCGGGACCATCAGTAAAGAGGTCCACCGGGACCATCAGTAAAGAGGTCCACCGGATCCCTCACTAAAGAGATCCACCGGGACCCTCACTAAAGAGGTCCACCGGATCCCTCACTAAAGAGGTCCACCGGGACCCTCACTAAAGAGGTCCACCGGGACCATCAACAAAGAGGTCCACCGGGACCATCAGTAAAGAGGTCCACCGGATCCCTCACTAAAGAGATCCACCGGGACCCTCAGTAAAGAGGTCCACCAGGATCCTCAGTAAAGAGGTCCACCGGATCCCTCACTAAAGAGATCCACCGGGACCCTCAGTAAAGAGGTCCACCGGGACCCTCACTAAAGAGGTCCACCGGGACCCTCACTAAAGAGGTCCACCAGGACCCTCAGTAAAGAGGTCCACCGGATCCCTCACTAAAGAGGTCCACCGGGGCCCTCACTAAAGAGGTCCACCGGGACCCTCACTAAAGAGGTCCACCGGGACCATCAGTAAAGAGATCCACCGGGGCCCTCAGTAAAGAGATCCACCGGGACCTTCACTAAAGAGGTCCACCGGGACCCTCACTAAAGAGATCCACCGGGACCATCAGTAAAGAGATCCACCAGGACCCTCACCAAGAGGTCCACCGGGACCCTCAGTAAAGAGATCCACCGGGGCCCTCAGTAAAGAGATCCACCGGGACCCTCACTAAAGAGGTCCACCGGGACCCTCAGTAAAGAGGTCCACCGGGACCATGAGTAAAAAGGTCCACCAGGACCATCAGTAAAGAGCTCGGGGACCAGCTAGATTGCACTCATGACCATCAGTATTCAACCGAGTCTTGCCCCTATACTCCACAGACGGAGCTGATGGAGCGTGAGATCAGTGAAGACCAGAACTCTCTGTATGAACCTGAGAGCTCAGAAGCACCATCATCACAGTGCGAGCCAAGATATACTATCGAAGAGTGTGTGCAAGATCCGAAATACATCGTATTTGATAGCAAAGCTGAAGAAGTTGTTCAATGTCTGAGATGAGCCAGGATGTCGAGCAAGTGTCATCAATTCATCCCTGAAAATAATCGGTTTGGCCATCACCATGGAGACCGTGTGTTGTGTGCCACAGGAAGAAGTGGGAGTCCCAGACTAGAATGGGAAAGTTGTTAGCAGGGAATCTGTTGGTGCCATCAGCAGCCTTCCTTACTGGCGGCTCCCACTCCATCTTTGTGGAAATATGTCACCTCCTCAGCCTGCTCTCCATGTTGCTGTGACAGTCCGCTAACCAGCAGCTCATCTACATTGTGCTAAAGGTTCATAACCACATGTGGACCCAGCACACAGAGGCCATCACTGATCTTATAAGGAGACGCATGGTGTGATTCGCCAGGCCACTGTGCTTCCTTAGGCTCTTGCACCATCCTGGACTCTGCTTCCCACCTGATCCTCTCCCAGGAGACTGTGCATGTGACCGAAGTGAAGAACAGCTACTGGTTGGAGACGGAGGGATTAGACAGATGCCTGCAACACATTAAGGTAAGCTGTAGTCTAAAGGACGTAGGTACCATTAGGATAAGAATAAAACCATTATATGTAACAGGTCCATGGCAGTAGTATTAAAAACCCTGGCCATTGACAGACTTCCAATCTTTAGAGTCAACTAGGTCAGTCATGACCAGTTCCTACTATCAGACCTCAGGATAAGACCCAGATGCAGACAGTTCGAAATAACAAACATTTATTCCCAAACAGGGAGCAGGAATATGACAGGTCAAGGGCAGGCAGAGGTCAGTAATCCAGGGCAGAGTGCATAAGGTACAGAACAGCAAGCAGGCAGGCTCAGGGTCAGTGCAGGCAGGGGTCAGTAATCCAGGGCAGAGTGCATAAGGTACAGAACAGCAAGCAGGCAGGCTCAGGGTCAGTGCAGGCAGGGGTCAGTAATCCAGGGCAGAGTGCATAAGGTACAGAACAGCAGGCAGGCAGGCTCAGGGTCAGTGCAGGCAGGGGTCAGTAATCCAGGGCAGTTTCAACAGGTATGAAATGGCAGGCAGGCTCAGGGTCAGGGCAGGCAGAATGGTCAAAACCGGGCAAACTAGAAAACAGGAACTAACAAGAAACAGTACAGGTTAAAACGCTAGTAGCCTTGACAAGACAAACTGGCAACAGACAAACAGTGATCAAAGGCTAGAGCTGCCACTTTCAAGGAGCGAGACTCTAACCCGGAAGAACAAACCATCAAACAGACAAGTATCAATACAGGACTAAGATCGAATCCTACTACACCAGCTCTGACGCTCGTCAGATGTGGCAGGGCTAGCAAACCATTACAGACTGCAAAGGGCCGAACAGATTGCCAGGATGTGTACTACAAGCATGCGCTGACCAGCTGGCTAGTATCTTCACCGAAGTTTTTAACCTCTCCCTGTCCGAGTCTGTAATACCAACATGTTTTAATTGCCTGTGCCCAAGAACACTAAGGTAACCTGCCTAAATGACAAACAACCCGTAGCACTCACGTCTGTAGCCATGAAATGCTTTGAAAGGTTGGTCATGGCTCACATCAACACCATTATCCCATAAACCCTAGACCCACTCCAATTTGCATACCGCACCAACAGATCCACAGATGATGCAATCTCTATCGCACTCCACACTGCCTTTTCCCACCTGGACAAAAGGAACACCTATGTGAGAATGCTGTTTATTGACTACAGCTCAGAGTTAAACACAATAGTGCCCTCAAAACTCATCACTAATCTAAGGACCCTGGGACTAAACACCTCCGTCTGCAACTAGATCCTAGACTTCCTGATGGCTGCCCCCAGGTGGTAAGTGTAGGTAACAACACATCCTCCACACTGATCCTCAACAGGGGGCCCATAAGGGGTGTGTGCTCAGTCTCCTCCTGTACTCCCTGTTCACTCATGACTGCACGGCCAGGCACGACTCCAACACCATCATTAAGTTTGCCGATGACACAACAGTGGTAGGCCTGATCACCAACAATGACGAGACAGCCATTAGGGAGGAGGAGAGACCTGGCCATGTGGTGCATGGACAACAACCTCTCCCTCAATGTGATCAAGACATAGGAGATGATTGTGGACTACAGGACAAAGAGGACCGAGCACACACCCATTCTCATCGACAGAGCTGCAGTGGAGTAGGTTGAGAGGTTCAATTTTCTTGGTGGCCACATCACCAACAAACTAATATGGTCCAAGCACACCATGGCAGTTTTGAAGAGGGCACAACCAAACCTATTGCCCCTCAGGAGACTGAAAAGATTTGGCATGGTTCCTCAGATCCTCAAAAGGTTCTACATCTGCACCATCAAGTGCATCCTGACTGGTTGCATCACTGCCTGATATGGAAACTGCTAAGCCTCCAACCGCAAGGCACTTCAAAGGGTAGTGCATACGGCCCAGTACATCACTGGGGCCAAGCTTCCTGCCATCCATGACCTCTATACCAGGCAGTGTGAGATGAAGGCCCTAAAAAATTGTCAAAGACACTCTAGTCATAGACTGTTCTCTCTGCTACCGCATGGCAAGCAGTACCGGAGCGCCAATTCTAGGCCCAAGAGGCTTCGAAACAGCTTATTCCCCAAGCCAAAAGACTCCTGAACACCTAATAAAATGGCTACCCAGACTATTTGCATTGCCCTCCCCCCTTGTACACCACTGCTACTCTCCATTGTTATCATCTATGCATAGTCACTTTAATACCTATACAGTATGTACATATTACCTCAACTAACCGGTGCCCCCGCACATTGACTCTGTACCGGTGTATGGTGGCCCTATTGTTATTTTAATGCTGCTCTTTAATTACTTGTTACTTTTATTACTTATTCTTATCCGGATTTTTTAAACTGGATTGTTGTTTAGGGGCTCGTAAGTAAACATTTCAAGGTGTACACCTGTTGTATGGGCAGGGTAGCCTAGTGGTTAGAGCGTTGAGTTAGTAACCGAAAGGTTGCAAGTTCGAATCCCCGAGCTGACAAGGTACAAATCTGTCGTTCTGCCCCTGAACAGGCAGTTAACCCACTGTTCCTAGGCCGTCATTGAAAATAAGACAACTTGACTGACTTGCCTAGTAAAATAAAGGTAAAATAAATAAATTCAGCGCATGTGACTAATTTGATTTAAATGCACCATCAATAATGGGGAAGATGGGTGACACCTGGAGGGGGTGGAGAACCAGATCAGGGTGCGACTGGACCAGGCCATAATCCCCGGGACTCAAAAGAGGAAATGGTGGTGAAAGAGATGCAGGCGAGGCGGCATCCTGACGTAACCACGTCAGCGAGCAAGTAGACTACAGTTGCCCTCTGTTGTATTGGCAAACATGCAGTCACTGGAGGACAAATTGGATGAGCTCTGTTAGAGACTATACTATCGACGGGACATAAAACATGTTTATATTCTCGTGGCTGAATAAGGACTCAGTGTTTTTTCTATGCATCGCCAAGACCAGACTCGGGAAAGATGAAGTCATTCATAATTAGATAATACATTCTTAAAATTAGATACTAAGTCGTTCAAACGAGACACTAAGTTGTTCGAACAAGATATTTCCAAGAGTATTGGGCTTACGTAACTCCCTGTTAAAATAAAGGTTAAATAAAATAAATGTTCTATGTCTGTTATTATGAACTAAATGCTTCCAAAAATATAAATGTTATATTTAATGTGTTATGCATCAGCATACTAGCCAAACACTACCACAGCGTTTTTCTGTAGAGTATAAGGTTATGTGATCCAGTAGTTCAACTGCTTAGTCCTTACTCCTTTGGAAAATTCTAACAACATACATGTTCTATGTACAGTATAATATACAGTATCATGTGATACAGAATAGATAAGGGGTTATGTGAACCAGTAGGTAGGCTGCTCAGTCCTCTCCCATGAATCCCCTTTGTGCTCTTGACCTTAAGTCAGGATGACATGTTTCCTCCTCTCCTCTCCTCACCTCCACCTCTCTTTCCTCTTCTCCTCTCCTCACCTCCTCCTCTCTTTCCTCCTCTCCTCTCCTCACCTCCACCTCTCTTTCCTCCTCTCCTCTCCTCACCTCCTCCTCTCTTTCCTCCTCTCCTCTCCTCACCTCCACCTCTCTTTCCTCCTCTCCTCTCCTCACCTCCACCTCTCTTTCCTCTTCTCCTCTCCTCACCTCCACCTCTCTTTCCTCTTCTCCTCTCCTCACCTCCACCTCTCTTTCCTCCTCTCCTCTCCTCACCTCCTCCTCTCTTTCCTCCTCTCCTCTCCTCACCTCCTCCTCTCTTTCCTCTTCTCCTCTCCTCACCTCCACCTCTCTTTCCTCTTCTCCTCTCCTCACCTCCACCTCTCTTTCCTCTTCTCCTCTCCTCTCTTCCACCTCCCTCTTTCCTCTTCTCCTCTCCTCTCTTCCACCTCTCTTTCCTCTTCTCCTCTCCTCTCTTCCACCTCCCTCTTTCCTCTTCTCCTCTCCTCTCTTCCACCTCCCTCTTTCCTCTTCTCCTCTCCTCTCTTCCACCTCCCTCTTTCCTCTTCTCTCCTTTCTTCCACCTCCCTCTTTCCTCTTCTCCTCTCCTCTCTTCCACCTCCCTCTTTCCTCTTCTCCTCTCCTCTCTTCCACCTCCCTCTTTCCTCTTCTCTCCTTTCTTCCACCTCCCTCTTTCCTCTTCTCCTCTCCTTTCTTCCACCTCCCTCTTTCCTCTTATCCTGTCCTCTCCCCACCTCCCTCTCCTCTCCTCTCCCCTCTTCCACCTCCCTCTTTCCTCCTCTCCTCTCCTCTCCTCTCCCCATCTCCATCTTTCCTCTTCTCCTCTCCTCCACCTCTCTTTCCTCCTCTCCTCTCCTCACCTCCACCTCTCTTTCTTCCTCTCCTCTCCTATATTCTCTTCTCTTCCTCTCTCCTTCACCTTCCTCCTCTCCTCCCCCTCTCTTTCCTCCTCTCCTATCCTCTCCTCTACTCCACCTCTCTTTCCTCCTCTCCTCTCCTCTCCTCTATTCTCTTCTCTTCGTCTCTCCTTCACCTTCCTCTTCTCCTCTCCTCTCCCTCTCTTTCCTCCTCTCCTCTCCTCACCTCTCCTCTCCTCTCCTCTATTCTCTTCTCTTCCTCTCTCCTTCACCTTCCTCTTCTCCAGTACCTATTTCTGTCTGACTGTAACTCACTGTGACATGACATGGCTGGGAGCACCACTTCCTTACTAGCTGTCACTATGGATCTGTCCCAAAAGCACCCTATTCCCTTTATAATGCACTACTTTAGACCAGCGCTCATCAGGTCTTATGGGATCTGGTCAAAAGTAGTGCATTATTTATGAAATAGGGTGCCATTTGGGATGCATCAATTGTAAAATATAATGTCAAATCAGACCTATGTGTGCTGCTGCACTAGCATGCATGTTGTTCATCATGTTGTTTATCATCTAAGGAAAGTCGGAACACAGAAAGGTGGAAGTGTAAAATAATATGTGACTTAATTAAGAACGCACAATTTTGGTGAGGTCATTGTGAAGCAAGGTGAGTCATGGTGAGATGCTGACTGAAGAACCAAGGTGAGTCATGGTAAGGTGCTGCCTAAAGAAGCAATGAGAGGTCCAAGTTTGCCACGGTTAGTTCTCTGCTGACTGTGCGGGCATTGGAGTGGGCTACGGCCGTCTGGGAGAGAGTAGAGGAGGAGCTGGCTTTGTATTAGGGGTTCATGTCTCTGTTCAGAGGTGTCTCCTATCATCTACGGCAGGATGACCACTCAATTTCCGGACAGTAGCAGCATCCAGCGGCTGGAATGAACCGGCGCTCCGTACGCTTTTCAGAAGAGGATTACGCAAGGAGGTCCAGACGGAACTGGCATGTCGAGACAACAACCTCTCCTTGGACACACTCATCGCAATGGCCATCCGTCTGGATAACCTACTTCGGGTGTCGGTACCCTCACCCTCAAGTAGAGGGAACAAGAATAGACTGATGAGTTTCAGAAGAAAGTTATTTGTTTCTGGCCATTTTGAGCCTGAAATCGAACCCACAAATGCTGATGCTCCAGATACTCAACTAGTCTAAAGAAGGCCATGTGTGTTGCTTCTTTTTATTTTACCTTTATTTAGTCATTTACAACATTAGCAATGTCTACACTGTATTTCTGATCAGTTTCATGTTACTTTAATGGAAAAAAATTTGCTTTTCTTTAAAAAACAAGAACATTTCTAAGTGACCCAAACATTTGAATGGTAGTGAAAGTTCCCACGGGGATAAGGAATTTGCTGCTGACTTGGGCACACAGCTCTCGATGCTGCACATCCAGGAATCACCCATACTATTCAATCTTTCACTGAAAAGTATCGGTGGCCCACCCTGGCGCAGGACGTTATTCGTTACGTCAACTCCTGTTCTGTGTGTGCCCAAACAAAATCTCCCCCAGCACACTCAAGTAGGGAAACTCCTTCCCCTTCCCATGCCTCAGTCTAATGGAAGAAGAAGAAGAAGATTAACCAGGAGCTGGGGAGGTTCCTGAGGAGTCACTGTCAGCCTCACTACTGGGTATAGGCCTCAGTCTAATGGGAAGGTGAAGAGGATGAACCAGGAGCTGGGGAGGTTCCTGAGGAGTCACTGTCAGCCTCACTACTGGGTATAGGCCTCAGTCTAATGGGAAGGTGAAGAGGATGAACCAGGAGCTGGGGAGGTTCCCGAGGAGTCACTGTCAGCCTCACTACTGGGTATAGGCCTCAGTCTAATGGGAAGGTGAAGAGGATGAACCAGGAGCTGGGGAGGTTCCTGAGGAGTCACTGTCAGCCTCACTACTGGGTATAGGCCTCAGTCTAATGGGAAGATGAAGAGGATGAACCAGGAGCTGGGGAGGTTCCTGGGGAGTCACTGTCAGCCTCACTACTGGGTATAGGCCTCAGTCTAATGGGAAGATGAAGAGGATGAACCAGGAGCTGGGGAGGTTCCTGAGGAGTCACTGTCAGCCTCACTACTGGGTATAGGCCTCAGTCTAATGGGAAGATGAAGAGGATGAACCAGGAGCTGGGGAGGTTCCTGGGGAGTCACTGTCAGCCTCACTACTGGGTATAGGCCTCAGACTAATGGAAGAAGAAGAAGAGGATGAACCAGGAGCTGGGGAGGTTCCTGAGGAGTCACTGTCAGCCTTACTACTGGGTATAGGCCTCAGTCTAATGGGAAGATGAAGAGGATGAACCAGGAGCTGGGGAGGTTCCTGAGGAGTCACTGTCAGCCTCACTACTGGGTATAGGCCTCAGTCTAATGGGAAGGTGAAGAGGATGAACCAGGAGCTGGGGAGGTTCCTGAGGAGCCATTGCCAAGGACCGGCAGGGGGAGTGCGCCCGATTCCTTTTTCGTGGCGGAGTACGCACAGAATTTGTTACTTCACTCCTCCACCGGTCTGACTCCCTTCCAGTGTGATCTGGGTTATCATCCAGCCCGGGATCTGTGGACCCCGGGCCAGACCAAAGCTCCTGCGGTGGAAAGGGAAAGGAAAGGGGGATACCTAGTCAACTGTACAACTGAATGCATTCAAATGAAATGTGTCATCTGTATTTAACCCAACCTCTCTGAATCAGTGAGGTGTGGGGGGCTGCCTTAAATCGACATCCATGTCTTCAGCACCCGGCACACAGTGGGTTAACTGCCTTGCTAAGTAGGCAGAACGACAGATTTTTACCTTGTCAGGTCGGGGATTTGATTCAGGGCTTACTTGCCCAATTCTCTAACCACTAGGCTACCTGCTCCCCATTGGATGAGTGGTTCAGGAGTGCAGAAGATATGTGGAGTGATGCACACGTGAGACTCCAGCACGCCATCCACTGTCCGAAGGAGGATGCGAATTACCACTGCAGGTAGGCTTCCGTGTTCCATCCTGGTGATCACGTCTTGGTCTCCACCAGGAACCTCCCACTCCGCCTGCCCTGCAAGAAACTGAGCCCCCAGTTTTTGGGGCCGTTCAAGGTTCTCCGGACAGTCCACAAGGTGAGCTCCCCAGTGACTACCGTATCTCACTTCCTTTCATGTCTCCCTTCTCAGGACAATTGTTCCTGGTCACCTGGCTGAGGCGGTCCCCCATGACATCCCTCCTGGATGTCGAGGGAGGTGCCACATATGCCATTCAGAGAGGGCTGCCTCGCTTCTTGCTCTTGGTAAACTATGCAGTATTTTATTTTTGTATTTATTCTTTCTTACATTGTTCGGCCAGAGTTTTTTGTTATTACATACAGTCAGATAGAACTATTCTATATCAAAGCGGCGATAACTCACTACCAGCATTACGACCAGGAATACGACCAGGAATACGACTTTCCCGAAGCAGATCCTTTGTTCACACCCAACAGGGCAATTTAACTTCTTGATGCACCCATCCCGTTAGTGGGATCATTTGCGTCAACATCAGATGGATTGCAGGGCCGCCAAATTCAAAATAAATTACTAAATGTTTTTTAATTTTCATGAAATCACAAGTGCAATATAGCAAAACATAGCTTAGCTTGTTGTTAATCCACCTGGCGTGTCAGATTTCAATACAGCTTTTCGACAAATGCTATCCAAGTGTTTATGTAAGAACATCTCTTAGTAGATCAAATATTACAAACAGCTAGCCGCCAAGTATATTGGTCACGAAAGTCAGAAAAGCAAGAAATTAAATTGCTTACCTTTGAGGATTACACAATAAATGTTACACAATAAATGTTCCTTTTGTTCCATAAAGATTTTTTTTATATCTAAAATACCTCCATTTGTTTGGTGCATTATGTTCAGAAATCCACAGGCACGAGCGGTCACGACATCGCAGACGAAAATTCCAAATAGTATCCGTAATGTCCACAGAAACAAGTCAAACGTTTTTTATAATCAATCCCCAGGTTGTTTTTTCAATATTTAATCGATAATATATCAACCGGGACTTTGGCTTTGTCAATAGGAGAGAGAGACACAATGGCTGCTCCAAACTGTTACACAAGCAACATTTTGGGGTCATCCAGCTATACACTAACGCGATGTGATCTTTCTCACTCATTTTTCAAAATAAAAGCCTGAAACTATGTCTAAAGACTGTTCATAACATGGGGAAGCCGTAGGAAAAGGAATCTGGTTAATATCCCTTTAAATGGAGGGAAGGCATTCAATGGAACATGGAGCTTTCAAAATAGAGTCCATTTCCTGGTTGAATATTCCTCAGGTTTTCGCATGCAATATCAGTTCTGTTATACTCACAGACAATATTTTGACAGTTTTAGAAATGTTTTCTATCCTAATCTGACAATTATATGTATATTCTAGATTCTAGGCCTGAGAAATAGGCAGTTATATTTGGGTACGTTTTTCATCCAAAAATCAAAATACTGCCCCCTACACTCAACAGGTTTTAACTGATTCCAGAAGCCGACCCAAAACAACACCGACGGAGGAGAGGTACTCAGAGTGGTACTCGGAGTGGTCTTCTAGTCTGATTTAGGAAGCGTGCACACCACCCACCGCTTCCGAGTATATTACTTGCTTATGTTCAGTCTCTGGATAATAAAGTTGACGAGCTCAGGGCGAGGTTTTCTTTCCAGAGAGACATTAACATACTCTGCCTCACAGAAACATGGCTCTCTCGAGATATACTGTCTGAGTCGGAACAGCCAGTTGGATTCTCAGTTCACCGCACAGACAGGAATAAATATCTCTCTGTGGAAGAAGAAGGGTGGGTGTGAATGTTTCATGATTAACGACTCATGGTGTGATTGTGATAACATACAGAAACTCAAATCCTTTTGTTCACCCGACCGAGAATACCTCACAATCAAATGCAGACCCTGTTATATCCCAAGATAATTTTCTTTGGTTATAGTCACGGCCGTGTCTATCCCCTATCATGACGTGGCACTCTTTGGGTACAGCGAGCACCACCCCCCTCTCTCTGCACCATCCCCCTCTATCTCTCACCGCCTCGCTGTCTTCGCCCTACCAACAGGCTCTGTTAGGCAGGTAATAAATTCCTAGGAGTTCTCTCCTCATGGCCAGAGAGAACAAAGGAACTTCTTCCACATCACAGAACTTGAGAATTGAACAATATTCATGTTCTGGAGAAGGTATAAACGGTCGGTGAAGTAGCCAGCTATGAACTCGTCCATTTGGTACAATTTGGTGACCTCAAGAAAGACAATTCAGCCACATTACCATAACTCTGTTTATACAAGAGTCTCAGTTGTAGGGCTTGCATCTAATTGTTGTATAAAATGAATGAGTAAAGATTAAACTATTTGTGAAATTATGTAATGTGATTTTAAACTGTTTAATGAAGTCAAAAACACGACACCCCACTTTTCTGAACTATGTAACTCCTATCTATCTATCTTCAGATCATAATCTCCCAGATGTCATCTTTCCAAATATACCAAGCCTTGGCATTTCAGTAGTTACCTTTGGGTATGTCTATTTTGGCGGAAATCTACATTTTGCCATTACATTTAAGAGGCTGTTAACTACTCAGTTCAACCAAGTGTAACAGACGTTGCAAAGATGGGCTGTTCAAAAACAACGCCTGCAAACAAACATCTCTAGAGGAACGTGTAGCGTTGGCATCAGAGGTCAGAGTAAACTGCACAGTTTTAGATAGAAATTTCACTGGAAATAATTGCAGCACTAATTCCAAGGAGCAGTAGCTGGTAGAGACAACTCTGCTTGATGTGATATAGTGTATCACTCTGTGAATTGTCTGTATCTCCCTATGTGTGTGAGGACTATACTCTATTTAAGGACAGTAGATTGTGCAGATAAATCTACAACATTTGACATTTTTGAGAGTAACATCATGGCAACGAGAAATTTCAGCTTACTAATGGGAGATGAGAGAGGTAGCTAGTGTTCCAGATATAACTCACATCTGTGTCCTCATGAATATCCCTTGCTCTCAGTTCGCTGCTGCCTTGGTTCTAGCTCCTTGCTGGAGCTACATGTGTGGGTAATGGCCGTGCTTCCTCCACAAATGTATTTTTCAGCAATCAATACGCTACTATGACTATAAAAACAACTGCAACAACAAGTATTATCAGCCAATGCAAGGAAAATGGCCTCAGAAATAAAACAGACAGAGAACCAAATACCCCCCCCCCCAAAGCATTTGAGAGAGAGGGATGTTACAATTGCTCTTTCACACTTGTTTAGCCTGAAAAAGCTGTTTTACTATATTTATTAAAACGTAAATTGAGGATCTGGGGGACAGGGGTCAACCACAATATTTCCCTGAGTAGAAAATCAACATACAGGATGTGTCCGGAATCACCCCCTATTCCCTTTATAGTGCACTACTTCTGACTAGAGCCCTATGGGTCATGACACAAAGTAGTGCACTACAGGGAATAGGGTTCCATTGGGGATGCATTCAGAGCAATAGGAATTGGTCAGAGACCATATACAGTCTGGGTTACTAGAGGATTGACAGATGCATTATGAGTTATTAGAGGGTTGACAGATGCATTATGAGTTATTAGAGGGTTGACAGATGCAGTCTGAGTTATTAGAGGGTTGACAAATGCATTTTGAGTTATTAGAGGGTTGACAGATGCATTTTGAGTTATTAGAGGGTTGACAGATGCATTTTGAGTTATTAGAGGGTTGACAGATGCATTTTGAGTTATTAGAGGGTTGACAGATGCAGTCTGAGTTATTAGAGGGTTGACAGATGCATTTTGAGTTATTAGATTGTTGACAGATGCAGTCTGAGTTATTAGAGGGTTGACAGATGCATTTTGAGGTATTAGAGTGTTGACAGATGAATTATGAGTTATTAGAGGGTTGACAGATGCAGTCTGAGTTATTGGAGGGTTGACAGATGCATTATGACTTATGAGAGGGTTGACAGATGCATTATGACTTATGAGAGGGTTGACAAATAGAGTCTGAGTTATTGGAGGGTTGACAGATGCATTATGACTTATGAGAGGGTTGACAGATGCAGTCTGAGTTATTAGAGGGTTGACAGATGCATTATGACTTATGAGAGGGTTGACAGATGCAGTCTGAGTTATTAGAGGGTTGGCAGATGCATTATGAGTTATTGGAGGGTTGACAGATGCAGTCTGAGTTATTAGAGGGTTGACAGATGCATTTTGAGTTATTAGAGTGTTGACAGATGCAGTCTGAGTTATTAGAGGGTTGATAGATGCATTTTGAGGTATTAGAGGGTTGACAGATGCATTATAAGTTATTAGAGGGTTGACAGATGCATTATGACTTATGAGAGGGTTGACAGATGCAGTCTGAGTTATTAGAGGGTTGACAGATGCATTAAGACTTATTAGAGGGTTGACAGATGCAGTCTGAGTTATTAGAGGGTTGACAGATGCATTATGACTTATGAGAAGGTTGACAGATGCAGTCTGAGTTATTGGAGGGTTGACAGATGCATTATGACTTATGAGAGGGTTGACAGATGCAGTCTGAGTTATTAGAGGGTTGACAGATGCAGCCTGAGTTATTGGAGAGTTGACAGATGCATTATGACTTATGAGAGGGTTGACAGATGCATTATGACTTATGAGAGGGTTGACAGATAGAGTCTGAGTTATTAGAGGGTTGACAGATGCAGTCTGAGTTATTGGAGGATTGACAGATGCATTATGACTTATGAGAGGGTTGACAGATGCATTATGACTTATGAGAGGGTTGACAAATAGAGTCTGAGTTATTGGAGGGTTGACAGATGCAGTCTGAGTTATTGGAGGATTGACAGATGCATTATGACTTATGAGAGGGTTGACAGATGCATTATGACTTATGAGAGGGTTGACAGATGCAGGCTGAGTTATTAGAGGGTTGACAGATGCATTATGACTTATTAGAGGGTTGACAGATGCATTATGAGTTATTGGAGGGTTGACAGATGCAGTCTGAGTTATTAGAGGGTTGACAGATGCATTTTGAGTTATTACAGTGTTGACAGATGCAGTCTGAGTTATTAGAGGGTTGATAGATGCATTTTGAGGTATTAGAGTGTTGACAAATGCATTATGAGTTATTAGAGGGTTGACAGATGCATTATAAGTTATTAGAGGGTTGACAGATGCATTATGACTTATGAGAGGGTTGACAGATAAAGTCTGAGTTATTAGAGGGTTGACAGATGCATTATGACTTATTAGAGGGTTGACAGATGCAGTCTGAGTTATTAGAGGGTTGACAGATGCATTATGACTTATGAGAAGGTTGACAGATGCAGTCTGAGTTATTGGAGGGTTGACAGATTCATTATGACTTATGAGAGGGTTGACAGAGTCTGAGTTATTAGAGGGTTGACAGATGCATTATGACTAATGAGAGGGTTGACAGATGCAGTCTGAGTTATTAGAGGGTTGACAGATGCATTATAACTAATGAGAGGGTTGACAGATGCAGCCTGAGTTATTGGAGGGTTGACAGATGCATTATGACTTATGAGAGGGTTGACAGATGCAGTCTGAGTTATTAGAGGGTTGACAGATGCATTATGACTAATGAGAGGGTTGACATATTCATTATGACTTATGAGAGGTATGACAGATACAGCCTGAGTTATTAGAGGGGTGACAGATGCATTAGGAGTTATTAGAGGGTTGACAAATGCAGTCTGAGTTATTAGAGGGTTGACAGATGCATTATGAGTTATTAGAGGGTTGACAGATGCATTTTGAGTTATTAGAGGGTTGACAGATGCAGTCTGAGTTAGTGTTGACAGATGCATTAGGAGTTATTAGAGGGTTGACAGATGCAGTCTGAGTTCTTAGAGGGTTGACAGATGCATTTTGAGTTATTAGAGGGTTGACAGATGCATCATGAGTTATTAGAGTGTTGACAGATGCATTAGGAGTTATTAGAGGGTTGACAGATGCAGTCTGGGTTATTAGAGGGTTGACAGATGCATTATGAGGTATTAGAGTGTTTTGTCCAAATGTTTTATCCATTTGCAATATGATTTCATAGGAAGTCAAAAGTCAAAAGTCAAAAATTGCAAAATTTCATAAAAAACTTCACACACCCCTAAAAAAGTGCTTTCTGGACCGTTTTTCGAAATTCTTTAGAATTTTGTGTCAATTACACACGTATAAGAACTGTATCAACATACTTTAGTCATATTTTATTATCATAATTATTTTTTTTTTACTTGTGCATAAGGCATATGTTTTGTGGGGGCCAAATGTCATAAGAAATTTGACATGCTCAAAAATCCTGCAGAAATGCAAAATTGACTGGCCTGATGAACTCGGGAAGGCCGGGCAGTGATTGTTGTTCCTTTCAATCACTCGTGGTGTTGATTTCATCATGTCCATTTGTTTATGTTTTCTCACTCTTGCAAAGTCACTGTGCATTTGCAATATGGTTAACTGGGCATTCACCATCACGAATTTGTCATGCCATAAAAACCGTGCAGGAATGCCAAATTGACTGGCCCGATGAACTCGGGATGGCTGGGCAGTGATTCTGGTACCTCTCTATCGCTCGTTAGGGTTGATTTCAGAATGTCACTTTTGGTGATGGTACCTCACTGTTAAAACATATTGCAAATGTTTTCTCACTTTTGCAAAGTCACTGAAAATCGTGCAGGAATGCAAAATTGACTGGCCCGATGAACTCGGGATGGCTGGGCAGTGATTCTGGTACCTCTCCATCGCTCGTTAGGGTTGATTTCAGAATGTCCATTTGTTTATGTTTTCTCACTCTTGCAAAGTCACTGTGCATTTGCAATATGGTTAACTGGGCATTCACCATCACAAATTTGTCATGCTATAAAAATCGTTCAGGAATGCCAAATTGACTGGCCCGATGAACTCGGGATGGCTGGGCAGTGATTCTGGTACCTCTCCATCGCTCGTTAGGGTTGATTTCAGAATGTCACTTTTGGTGATGGTACCTCACCGTTTAAACATATTGCAAATGGACAAGAGTCACCAGCAAGTCACCGTCCATCAGTCAATTTGATATCATTCTGACACCAAACTGATACAAACTGACACCAAACCCACTTTTCCCAACTCGTTTAGGAGCCAAGTATCACATACTTCAGAGCTGGCCCAAAATTCACAACGCCTTCGGTTCAAACCATAAAAAAACATAAAACACGTAGTTACGTTCTAGCTGCGGGTCCATTTCTTGTGTTATGTGTAGGCCTAGCTGAGGCGACCCCGAATCCCAAGTTTCGGCTCGATAGGTCATTTGGTGTCCGAGTAAAACCCTAATTGGTGCTGAAAATCCACTTTTTTCAATTACTTGCTACGGGGTCCTTGAATGAGCTATCGGACAGAAACGTTGGGTTCTGTCTCTATGGGCCGGGACGGTCACAATGCACCTAGTCTTGTGACTCTGGGACATTTATAAATGTCGCCATTTTCGTAATGGTCAAAATGAATTGAAGTCATTGCAAATGTACGAGGCTGTTTCTCGGTCCGAGAACCTTCTAGAGCGCCGTAACTCACCACGCACTATCGACCTGAGGTCTAGAACAGGATTCTAAAGTTTCGGAACTCTAGGTCTGACGGTTCTTTAAAAGTTCCAACAATTTTAACTAATGCAGGGAGTGTATGTCTCTACGCACCCCAATGGATCCCTACTTCCAAGCTGTGTGTGTGTGTGATTTAGTTTTCCTTTGAAGTTTTATGGGAAAAATGACTGATTTACAGTTCATGGGGGTTGCCTAATCACATATATGAAGTTTTGGAAAGATCCAATTTTTTTTAACCCCTCGAAACAGCCCATGAGACACCAATTATGGCACTTCCGGTTGTTACAGGAAGCTATAACTCAACACACATCCTCATTGGGGTATTCTATTACATAATCCTGAGTTTCAAGTCTTTACCATAAAAACTGACTGATTTACACAGGGTTGAATGCAGAGTCATTTTCACCTTTGCTGGTGATGTACATCCAAATACATTTTTGGGTGAATTTAACCACTTCCGGTTTCTCCAGGAAGCTTAGAATCGACACAGGTAGACCTCATAGTGGTCTGATGGACTGTCATAGAAGACAGGTTCATAAGGCATTCATAATCCACATAGGCCTCAGGTTGAATTTAGAGGAGCAGGCAATGTATTCCTATGGGGAGAGAAGTCAATGCAAACTGTTTGATGTAAACACCTTCTTTTAACTGTGAAGGGTTAATGCCACACGGTCAAGGTTAGGCTTGCACAGATCGGGAGGACCTTAGGAACAGTCCTGTGTTTGAATTGTCCTTCTAAACCTAACCGTTCCGCCGCTGTCACCCAAAATCAAATGATGTTGTGGTGCAGGCTTCATTTTGGGCCTACTTTTCTCATGGTCGCTGCACTTAGACCGAGCGAGCTACGGTCAAGCGGGATATCTCGTTGAACTCGGCACGGCCTTGGGATTATGTTTATGCCATTGCCTGCTCTCTGTGTCTTTAAGCACCGCGCTTTGTCACTCCATCCTTGCTGTGTGTGTGTGTGAGAGCTTTTCTTTGACATCTGTTGGGAGAAATGACTGATTTTACAGTTCAGGAGGGTTGCCTAATCACACATATGATGTTTTGAAAAGATCTGACCTTTTTAACCCTTGGAAACAGCCACTATGACACCATTTAAGGCACTTCCTGTTGGCACAGGAAGCTATAAATAAACCCATATCCTGATTGGGGTATGCCTTTACAGAATCCTGAGTTTTAAGTCTTTACGTTAAGAACTGAGTTATTTACGGAGGGTTTAGTGAGTGTGTGTTATTTTAGAAAATCATAGAAAATCACAGAAATCTCGTAGAGCTCCGCAGCACACTTTAAAAATATTCGTATGAACACCCTGCAACTGGATCTGTAACTGTTGAAAAAAAACACCTATATTTGAACATCACCAATCTGTCATTGTGCGATTTCTCTTAATTGACGATAGATAAATGGTTGATTTTTTTTATTGACACCGGAGGCTCCTTGACTTTCACGTGAAGTGAAAAAATAATTTCTCTATTTTCATTTTGGACCTTTAATCCCAGAAAAATGGCCATAACTCAAAAACCGTTGAGGCCTAGACGCCATCTTGTTCGGGGCCACCTGCCCATTATGCCAAGCCTATGCTCACCAAGTTTCGGCTTCTAAATATTTTCAGTTTTCGAGATAAGGCCCGTCGTGATTCGTGATGTTTTGTCAAATTGCAGTATGATTGCTTATGCCCTCTTGTGGGATTTTCCGGGATAGCGGAAAATGACCAAAATTTGATTATTTTATAAAACGAAAACCGAATGTCCGACAAAGTTAATTTGATGACTTCCCGGTAGGTCTGGCCCTGCCGCTCGGCCCGACGCCGTCCCCGAGTTTTACAAATGTTTTCGGACGTCTAGTAAGGGACTAACCATACAGAAAATGTCGAAATGTTCCCTTAAGGTATGGTAGGGTGAACAAAATGACTTTCTGTACGTTATCACAATCACACCATGAGTGGTTAATCATCAATCACTGTCCATCTTCTTCCCAGAGAGTTCTTTATTCCTGTCTGAGTGATGTACTCAGAACCCAGCTGACTGCATGGGTGGGGACAGTTTATCCGGAGAGAGCTATTATTTCATGAAAGTAAGTTACAGTCCTAAACCCCAGTATGCATTATCACACATTCAGTAATTATGATCAATTTGAACTCCCTGTTAGGTTATACCTCCACCTTGTCATACAAGCAGAGGTGGGAGAGGTGAAAGATGAATAGCAAGATGGCGCCGACAGAGATGATCGCCTCGCTTCAGGTACTTAGGAAACTATGCAGTTATTTGTTTTTTTTGTGTATTATTTCTTACATTGTTATCCCAGAAAATCTAAATTGTTATTACATACAACCGGGAAGAACTATTGGATATAAAAGCAATGTCAACTTACCAACATTACAACCAGGAATCTTTGCCGAAGTGGATCCTTTGTTCGGACCTCCACCCTGGACATTGGATCTGATCCCAGAGGCCGACCCAAAACAACATGGTCGCCGCAGGAGAGACAGACGGAGCGTCCTACTGGTCAGACTCAGAAGGCAAGCACACCATCCACCGCTCCCTAGCATATTACTCTCCAATGTCCAATCTCTAGAAAACAAGGTGGACAAAATTAGTGCACGAGTCTCCTTCCAGAGAGACATCAGAGATTGTGACATTCTCTGTTTCACGGAAACATGGCTCACTCGGGATATGTTGCATCGCGCCGACAGAAACAAACATCTCTCTGGTAAGGAGAAGGGCGGGGGTGTATGCCTTATGATTAACAACTCATGGTGTAATCACAACAACATACAGGAACTCAAGTCATTTTGTTCACCTGACCTAGAATTCCTTACAATCAAATGCCTCCTGCATTATCTTCCAAGAGCATTCTCTTCGATTATAGTGACAGCCGTGTATATCCCTCTTCCCCAAGCAGATACCTCGTCGGCCCTGAAGGAACTTCACTGGACTCTATGTAAACTGGAAACCATACATCCTGAGGCTGCATATCTTGTAGCTGGGGATTTTAACAAAGCTAACCTGAAAACAAGACTTCCTAAATTCTATCAGTATATCGAATGCGCAACAGGGGCTGGAGCATTCTGGATCATTGCTACTCTAACTTCCACTATTCACATAACGCCCTCCCCCGACCTGTCTTCGGCAAATCTGACCATGACTCCATTTTGTTGCTCCCAGCCTGTAGACAGAAACGAAAACAGGAAACGCCTGCTCAGTTCTGTCCAATGCTGGTCTGACCAATCGGATTCCACGCTTCAAGATTGCTTTGATCACGTGAACTGGGATATGTTCCAGATTGCCTCAGACAACAACATTGATGTATACGCTGATTCGGTGAGCGAGTTTATTAGCAAGTACATCGAAGATGTCATACCCACTATTAAAACCATTCCTAACCAGAAACCGTGGCTTGATAGTAGCATTCGCTCAAAACTGAAATCGCTTTTAATCATGGCAAGGCGACTGGAAACATGACCGAAAACAAACAGTGCAGCTATTCCCTCAAACAAGGCAATCAAACAAGCAAAGCGTCAGTATAGAGACAAAGTAGAGACGCAATTCAACGGCTCAAACACGAGATGTATGTGGCGGGGTCTACAGTCAATCACAGACTTCAAAAGAAAACCAACCCGGTCGGGACATTGACGTCTTGCTCCCAGACAAATTAAACAACTTCTTTGCTTGCTTTGAGGACAATACACTGACACTGACACAGCCTGATACCAAAGCCTGTGGGCTCTCCTTCTCCGTGGCCAACGTGAGTAAAACATGTCGTGTCAACCCTCGCAAGGCAGCCAGCCCAGGCAGCATCCCCAGTCTCAGAGCATGCGCAGACCAGCTAGCTTGTCGGTTTACGGACATATTCAATCAATCCCTATCCGGTCTGTTGTCCCCACATGTTTCAAGAGGACCACCATTGTTCCTGTTCCCAAGAAAGCTAAGGTAACTGAACTAGTTGACTATTGCCCCATTACACTAACTTCTGTCATCATGAAGTGCTTTGAGAGACTAGTCAAGAATCATATCACCTCCACCCTACCTTATTCCCTAAACCAACTCAAATTTGCATACTGCCCCAATAGGTCCACTGACTATGCAATCGCCATCACACTGCACACTGCCCTAACCCATCTGGACAATAGGAATACCTACATAAGAATTCTGTTCATTGACTACATTTCAGCATTTCTTGGAACTACCCATCCCGGATCCGAGAGAATTGTCATCAACTGACACTATTTAGCATAACGCAACGGACAAAAAAAATATTACTCGAAAATATTCATAGTCATGAAATCACAAGTGAAAAATAGTGAAATACAGCTTAGCCTTTTGTTAATCACCCTGTCATCTCAGATTTTGAAATTATGCTTTACAGCCAAAGCAAGACAAGCTTTTGTGTAAGTTTATCGATAGCCTGGCATAGCATTATGTCCAGCTAGCAGCAGGAAACTTGGTCGCGAAAATCAGAAAAGCAATCAAATTAACCTTTTACCTTTGATGATCTTCGGATGTTTTCACTGACGAGACTCCCAGTTAGACAGCAAATGTTCATTTTGTTTCATAAAGATTATTTTTATAGCCGAAATACCTCCTTTTGTTCTTCACGTTTGATTGAGAAATCTACCGGAAACTGCGGTCACGACAACGCTGAAAAATATTCCAAATTAGATCCATAATATCAACAGAAACATGGCAAACGTTTTTTATAATCAATCCTCAAGGTGTTTTTCAAATATCTATTCGATAATATATCAATTGGGTCAGTTGGCTTCTTAGTAGGAGCGAGAGAAACAATGGCCGCATTTGTCTATTACGGACGACACAACAGTGGTAGGCTTGATTACCACTCTGAGAGCCACCAGCTGACCACTGACGCAATGTTGTCGTTCACGCTCATTTTTCAAAATAAAAGCCTGAAACTATGTCTTGTGACACTAGACACATTATGGAAGCCATAGAAAAGGGAATCTGGTTGATGTTTCACTGCTCAATAGGGACGCATAGGAACGCAGACATTTCTAAATAAGAATCACTTCCTGATTGGATTTTTCTCAGGCTTTCGCCTGCAATATCAGTTCTGTTATACTCACAGACAATATTGTTACAGTTTTGGAAACTTTAGAGTGTTTTCTATCCTAAGCTGTCAATTATATGCATATTCTATTATCTGGTCCTGAAAAATAGCCGGCCTACTGGGAGGAGGTGGGGCCATCGGAGTTTGGTGTCAGGGAAATAACCTCACACTCAACGTCAACAAATCAAAGGAGATGATCATGTACTTCAGGAAACAGCAGAGGGAGCAGCCTCCTATCCCATTGCCTGTTAACCCCGCTTACCATCCAGAAGGTGAGGTCAATACAGGTGCATCAAAGCAGGAACCGAGCTCCCTAAATTGTATCAGCATATCGATTGAGCAACCAGGGCTGGCAAACCTTGAATCATTTTTATTCTAACTTCCGCAAAGCATATAAGGCCCTGCTCCGCCCTCCTTTCGGAAAAGCTGACCACGACTCCATTTTGTTGATCCCTGGCTACAGACAGAAACGAAAACAAGAAGCTCCCACACTGAGGTCTGTCCAACGCTGGTCGGCCAATCTGATTCCACACTCCAAGACTGCTTCCATGACGTGTACTGGGATATGTTTCGTATTGCATCAGACAACAACATTGACGAATACGCTGATTCGGTGTGCGAGTTCATTAGAACGTGCGTTGAAGATGTCGTTCCCATAGCAACGATTAAAACATTCCCTAACCAGAAACCGTGGATTGATGGCAGCATTCGCGTGAAACTGAAAGCGCAAACTACTGCTTTTAATCAGGGCAAGGTGACTGGAAACATGACCGAATACAAACAGTGCAGCTATTCCCTCCGCAAGGCAATCAAACAAGCTAAGCGTCAGTATAGAGACAAAGTAGAATCTCAATTCAACGGCTCAGACACAAGAGGTATGTTGCAGGGTTTACAGTCAATCACGGATTACAAAAAGAAAACCAGCCCTGTCACGGACCAGGATGTCTTGCTCCCAGGCAGACTAAATAACTTGTTTGCCCGCTTTGAGGACAATACAGTGCCACTGACACGGCCTGCAACGGAAACATGCAGACTCTCCTTCACTGCAGCCGAGGTGAGTAAAACATTTAAATGTGTTAACAATCGCAAGGCTGCAGGCCCAGACGGCATCCCCAGCCGCGCCCTCAGAGCATGCGCAGACCAGCTGGCTGGTGTGTTTACGGACATATTCAATCAATCCCTATCTCAGTCTGCTGTTCCCACATGCTTCAAGAGGGCCACCATTGTTCCTGTTCCCAAGAAAGCTAAGGTAACTGAGCTAAACGACTACCACCCCGTAGCACTCACTTCCGTCATCATGAAGTGCTTTGAGAGACTAGTCAAGGACCATATCACCTCCACCCTACCTGATACCCTAGACCCACTCCAATTTGCTTACCGCCCAAATAGGTCCACAGACGATGCAATCTCAACCACACTACACACTGCCCTAACCCATCTGGACAAGAGGAATACCTATGTGAGAATGCTGTTCATCGACTACAGCTCGGCATTCAACACCATAGTATCCTCCAAGCTCGTCATCAAGCTCGGGACCCTGGGTCTCGACCCCGCTCTGTGCAACTGTGTGCTGGACTTCCTGACGGGCCGCCCCCAGATGGTGAGGGTAGGCAACAACTTCTCCACCCCGCTGATCCTCAACACTGGGGCCCCACAAGGGTGCGTTCTGAGCCCTCTCCTGTACTCCCTGTTCACCCACGACTGCGTGGCCACGCACGCCTCCAACCCAATCATCAAGTTTGCGGACGACACAACAGTGGTAGGCTTGATTACCAACAACGACGAGACGGCCTACAGGGAGGAGGTGAGGGCCCTCGGAGTGTGGTGTCAGGAAAATAACCTCAAACTCAACGTCAACAAAACTAAGGAGATGATTGTGGACTTCAGGAAACAGCAGAGGGAACACCCCCCTATCCACATCGATGGAACAGTAGTAGTGGAGAGGGTAGTAAGTTTTAAGTTCCTCGGCATACACATCACAGACAAACTGAATTGGTCCACCCACACAGACAGCATCGTGAAGAAGGCGCAGCAGCGCCTCTTCAACCTCAGGAGGCTGAAGAAATTTGGCTTGTCACCAAAAGCACTCACAATCTTCTACAGATGCACAATCGAGAGCATCCTGGCGGGCTGTATCACCGCCTGGTACGGCAACTGCTCCGCCCACAACCGTAAGGCTCTCCAGAGGGTAGTGAGGTCTGCACAACGCATCACCGGGGGCAAACTACCTGCCCTCCAGGACACCTACACCACCCGATGTTACAGGAAGGCCATAAAGATCATCAAGGACAACAACCACCCGAGCCACTGCCTGTTCACCCCGCTATCATCCAGAAGGCGAGGTCAGTACAGGTGCATCAAAGCTGGGACCGAGAGACTGAAAAACAGCTTCTATCTCAAGGCCATCAGACTGTTAAACAGCAACCACTAACATTGAGTGGCTGCTGCCAACACACTGACTCAACTCCAGCCACTTTATTAATGGGAATTGATTGGAAATGATGTAAAATATATCACTAGCCGCTTTAAACAATGCTACCTAATATAATGTTTACATACCCTACATTATTCATCTCATATGTATACGTATATACTGTACTCTATATCATCTACTGCATCTTTATGTAATACATGTATCACTAGCCACTTTAACTATGCCACTTTGTTTACATACTCATCTCAGATGTATATACTGTACTCGATACCATCTACTGTATCTTGCCTATGCTGCTCTGTACCATCACTCATTCATATATCTTTATGTACATAATCTTTATCCCCTTACACTTGTGTGTATAAGACAGTAGTTTTGGAATTGTGAGTTAGATTACTTGTTGGTTATTACTGCATTGTCGGAACTAGAAGCACAAGCATTTTGCTACACTCGCATTAACATCTGCTAATCATGTGGATGTGACCAATAACATGTGATTTGATTTGATTTGAACTGATCTCTGATATGCCTCCACATTCACCCTGTTAAATGCATACAAACATCTTCGGGTGGATTTACATGAGTGAAATATGTCTAGTGAGATCTCTCAACATCAGATTCTCAGTGTTTCTATTTACACAAGCCTTGCGTGGGTGAAGCCACAGTCCTGCAGCTATTATTAGACCATAAACAACATTGTATGTAGACAAACAAAATATGGATAGAAATTCTAACTAGACAGGAGCTTCTCATTAAAACCATACTGCACATAGTGTTGCACACTTGGTTAATGCAATGATTCACACGTGTGAATATTTTAAGCCTTTCATTTTCAATTTGGCTAACAGAGCAAACATGCTGTCTGCTGGTATTAAGGTAATTCTTGCAGGGACGTAGTGTGAGAGAGCTGTTGTCTTTACACTGTACCACTCAGAGGGGGTATGTGGTGTGGGAGAGCTGTTGTCTTTACACTGTACCACTCAGAGGGAGGGTGTGGTGTGGGAGAGCTGTTGTCTTTACACTGTACCACTCAGAGGTAGGGTGTGGTGTGGGAGAGCCGTTGTCTTTACACTGTACCACTCAGAGGGGGTATGTGGTGTGGGAGAGCTGTTGTCTTTACACTGTACCACTCAGAGGGGGTATGTGGTGTGGGACACTCAGAGGGAGGGTGTGGTGTGGGAGAGCTGTTGTCTTTACACTGTACCACTCAGAGGTAGGGTGTGGTATGGGAGAGCCGTTGTCTTTACACTGTACCACTCAGAGGGGGTATGTGGTGTGGGAGAGCTGTTGTCTTTACACTGTACCACTCAGAGGGGGTATGTGGTGTGGGAGAGCTGTTGTCTTTACACTGTACCACTCAGAGGGAGGGTGTGGTGTGGGAGAGCCATTGTCTTTAAACTGTACCACTCAGAGGGGGTATGTGGTGTGGGAGAGCTGTTGTCTTTACACTGTACCACTCAGAGGTAGGGTGTGGTATGGGAGAGCCGTTGTCTTTACACTGTACCACTCAGAGGGGGTATGTGGTGTGGGAGAGCTGTTGTCTTTACACTGTACCACTCAGAGGGAGGGTGTGGTGTGGGAGAGCCATTGTCTTTAAACTGTACCACTCAGAGGGGGTATGTGGTGTGGGAGAGCTGTTGTCTTTACACTGTACCACTCAGAGGTAGGGTGTGGTATGGGAGAGCCGTTGTCTTTACACTGTACCACTCAGAGGGGGTATGTGGTGTGGGAGAGCTGTTGTCTTTACACTGTACCACTCAGAGGGGGTATGTGGTGTGGGAGAGCTGTTGTCTTTACACTGTACCACTCAGAGGTAGGGTGTGGTATGGGAGAGCCGTTGTCTTTACACTGTACCACTCAGAGGGGGTATGTGGTGTGGGAGAGCTGTTGTCTTTACACTGTACCACTCAGAGGGAGGGTGTGGTGTGGGAGAGCCATTGTCTTTAAACTGTACCACTCAGAGGGAGGGTGTGGTATGGGAGAGCTGTTGTCTTTACACTGTACCACTCAGAGGGAGGGTGTGGTGTGGGAGAGCCATTGTCTTTACACTGTACCACTCAGAGGGGGTATGTGGTGTGGGAGAGCTGTTGTCTTTACACTGTACCACTCAGAGGGGGTATGTGGTGTGGGAGAGCTGTTGTCTTTACACTGTACCACTCAGAGGTAGGGTGTGGTATGGGAGAGCCGTTGTCTTTACACTGTACCACTCAGAGGGGGTATGTGGTGTGGGAGAGCTGTTGTCTTTACACTGTACCACTCAGAGGGAGGGTGTGGTGTGGGAGAGCCATTGTCTTTAAACTGTACCACTCAGAGGGAGGGTGTGGTATGGGAGAGCTGTTGTCTTTACACTGTACCACTCAGAGGGAGGGTGTGGTGTGGGAGAGCTGTTGTCTTTACACTGTACCACTCAGAGGGAGGGTGTGGTGTGGGAGAGCTGTTGTCTTTACACTGTACCACTCAGAGGGGGTATGTGGTGTGGGAGAGCCGTTGTCTTTACACTGTACCACTCAGAGGGAGGGTGTGGTATGGGAGAGCTGTTGTCTTTACACTGTACCACTCAGAGGGAGGGTGTGGTGTGGGAGAGCTGTTGTCTTTACACTGTACCACTCAGAGGGAGGGTGTGGTGTGGGAGAGCTGTTGTCTTTACACTGTACCACTCAGAGGGAGGGTGTGGTGTGGGAGAGCTGTTGTCTTTACACTGTACCACTCAGAGGGAGGGTGTGGTGTGGGAGAGCTGTTGTCTTTACACTGTACCACTCAGAGGGAGGGTGTGGTGTGGGAGAGCTGTTGTCTTTACACTGTACCACTCAGAGGGGGTATGTAGTGTAGATGTCTCCCTCAGGAGGTAGTGTGTGTCTCTTAAAGAGACATTTGAATCTAGATCCGTCTCTTTGTAGCGGTCTTTATAAAGAAAGAAGAAGAACCACGAAATGAAGAGCGACACCACGGCTGAGTTTTACAGAGATCTGTAATAATATCATGACAGGAACAGGTCTCCGATTCACCATCTGACAACTTGTTAATAATATCATGACAGGAACAGGTCTCCGATTCACCATCTGACAACTTGTTAATAATATCATGACAGGAACAGGTCTCCGATTCACCATCTGACAACTTGTTAATAATATCATGACAGGAACAGGTCTCCGATTCACCATCTGACAACTTGTTAATAATATCATGACAGGAACAGGTCTCCGATTCACCATCTGACAACTTGTTCTTTAGAGGAGCATGAGAAAGGTAAATCTCACATCTCCAATACATTGCCAGGTGCCTTCAGTGTTGACTGTATTAAAATACAACAACTCATGTACAAAAACACTGTAATACAAACAAGCTACAACGCGAAATCTAATTTATCCCATTCAGACCTTAGAGGGATAAAACTGCATCTCCCATAATGCAATACTAGCATAAATGGGACTTTATACGTTATGGACTTCTACACAGAGTGAGAGTGCATCGAGGACGTTGTCCCCACAGTGACTGTACATAGAGTGGGGCAAAAAAGTATTTAGTCAGCCACCAATTGTGCACGTTCTCCAACTTAAAAAGATGAGAGAGGCCTGTCATTTTCATCATAGGTACACTTCAACTATGACAGACAAAATGAGAGAAAAAAAATCCAGAAAATCACGTTGTAGGATTTTTAATTGATTTATTTGCAAATTATGCTGGAAAACTTTGTTATATACCCTTTGTTGGCAATGACAGAGGTCAAGCGTTTTCTGTAAGTCTTCACAAGATTTTCACACACTGTTGCTGGTATTTTGGCCCATTCCTCCATGCAGATCTCCTCTAGAGCAGTGATGTTTTGGGGCTGTTGCTGGGCAACACAGAATTTCAACTCCCTCCAAATATTTTCTATGGTGTTGAGATCTGGAGACTGGCTAGGCCACTCCAGGACCTTGAAATGCTTCTTACGAAGCCACTCCTTCGTTCCTTGCTGATGGAAGGTTTTCACTCAAAATCTCACGATACATGGCCCCATTCGTTCTTTCCTTTAAACGGATCAGTCGTCCTGGTCCCTTTGCAGAAAAACAGCCCCAAAGCATGATGTTTCCACCCCCATGCTTCACAGTAGGTATGGTGATCTTTGTCTGGAACTCAGCATTCTTTGTCCTCCAAACACGACGAGTTGAGTTTTTACCAAAATGTTATATTTTGGTTTCATCTGACCATATGACATTCTCCCAATTTTCTTCTGGATCATCCAAATGCTCTCTAGCAAACTTCCGACATGCCTGGACATGTACTGGCTTAAGCAGGGGGACACGTCTGGCACTGCAAGTTTTGAGTCCCTGGCAGTGTTACTGATGGTAGGCTTTGTTACTTTGGTTCCAGCTCTCTGCAGGTCATTCACTAGGTCCCCTGTGTGGTTCTGGGATTTTTGCTCACCGTTCTTGTGATCATTTTGACCCGACGGGGTGAGATCTTGCGTGGATCCCCAGATCGAGGGAGATTATCAATGGTCTTGTATGTCTTCCATTTCCTAATAATTGCTCCCACAGTTGATTTCTTCAAACCAAGCTGCTTACCTATTGCAGATTCAGTCTTCCCAGCCTGGTGCAGGTCTACAATTTTGTTTCTGGTGTCCTTTGACAGCTCTTTGGTCTTGGCCATAGTGGAGTTTGGAGTGTGACTGTTTGAGGTTGTGGACAGGTGTATTTTATACTGATAACAAGTTCAAACAGGTGCCAACAGGTGCCATTAATACAGGTAACAAGTGAAGGACAGAGGAGCCTCTTAAAGAAGAAGTTACAGGTCTGTGAGAGCCAGAAACCTTGCTTGTTTGTAGGTGATCAAATACTTATTTTCCACCATAATTTGCAAATAAATTCATAAAAAGGGGAGAGCTGCCGCTTTCAAGGAGCGGGACTCTAACCCGGAAGCTTAAAAGAAATCCCGCTATGCCCTTCGACGAACCATCAAACAGGCAAAGCTTCAATACAGGACTAAGATCTAATTGTACTACAACGGCTCAGACACTCGTCGGATGTGGCAGGGCTTGCAAACTATTACAGACTACAAAGGGAAGCACAGCAGCGAGCTGCCCAGTAACACGAGCCTACCAGACGAGCAGACAAGCCTACCAGACGAGCAAAATAACTTACATTTACATTTACATTTAAGTCATTTAGCAGACGCTCTTATCCAGAGCGACTTACAAACTTCTATGCTTTCTTCGAGGCAAATAACACTGAAACATGCATGAGAGCATCAGCTGTTCTGGACGACTGTGTGATCAAGCTCTCCGCAGCCGATGTGAGTAAAACCTTTAAACAGGTCAACATTCAAAAGGCCGCTGTGTCTGACCAATTACCTGGATTCCGAGCATACGCTGACCAACTGGCAAGTGTCTTCACTGACATTTTCAACCTCTCTGTAACCTCTCTGTAATACCAACATGTTTCAAGTAGACCACCATAGCCCCTGTGCCCAAGAACACTAAGGTAACCTGCCGAAATGACTACCAACCCGTAGCACTGACCTCTGTAGCCATTAAATGCTTTGAAAGGCTGGTCATGGCCCACATCAACACCATTATCCCAGAAACCTTAGACCCGCTCAATTTGCATACCGCACCAACAGATCCACAGATGATGCAATCTTTATTGTACTCCACATTGCCCTTTCCCACCTGGACAAGAGGAATACCTATGTGAGAATGCTATTCATTGACAACAGCTCAGCGTTCAACATCATAGAACCCTCAAAGCTCATCACTAAGCTAAGGACCCTGGGGCTTAACACCTCCCTCTGCAAAAGGATCCTGGACTTCCTGATGGCCACCCCCAGGTGGTAAGGGTAGGCAACAACACATCTGCCATGCTGATCCTCAACACAGGGTCCCCTCAGGGGTGTGTGCTCAGTCCCCTCCTGTACTCCCTGTTCACTCATGACTGCACGGCCAGGCACGACTCCAACACCATCATTAAGTTTGCTGATGACACAACAGTGGTAAGCCTGATCATTGACAATGATGGAGTAATACATCATTATTCCATATATGTGTTACTATCCAAAGCATCCACTTGACCTGAGATTACTGTAGTTCAAAAGTTCAAAAAGCCAGGACATCATCCAGTCAATATGTGTCTGTGTTTACTACTAACCTCCAGTTGTTTCACTGAAAGACGAACACATACTGTAGAGTCACTTCCATTTGGTTGACATAGCTTTGTGATTATATTCCGTGAGAGACAATCCTGCACTCGCAGTCTAGTCTAACAACTAATGTTTCGTAAGCAGTTGTCTCAGCAGCCTGGAGCATCTCCCCTCTCTTAAATCAGAGATACCTTTACTGACAGCTCTCATCAGAGAGAGTGTGCAGCCTTTAATAACTGTTGCACAGACTCCATAGGCTCCTGACACTGAGCCTGACTTGCTCAAAGACGACAGTGTTGGAGGCTGAAATAACTTCTGAGAGCTCGCCTTGCTGAGAGCTCTCCTTGCTGAGAGCTCTCCTTGATAGAATATCTTCTGAGAGCTCTCCTTTATGGAATAACTTCTGAGAGCTCTCCTTGATAGAATAACTTCTGAGAGCTCTCCTTGATAGACCAACTTCTGAGAGCTCGCCTTGCTGAGAGCTCTCCTTGATAGAATAACTTCTGAGAGCTTGCCTTGAAGGAATAACTTCTGAGAGCTCGCCTTGATAGAATAACTTCTGAGAGCTCGCCTTGATGAAATAACTTCTGAGAGCTCGCCTTGATGAGAGCTCTACTTGCCGAGAGCTCTACTTGCCGAGAGCTCTCCTTGCCGAGAGCTCTCCTTGCCGAGAGCTCTCCTTGCTGAGAGCTCGCCTTGATGAGAGCTCGCCTTGATGAGAGCTCGCCTTGATGAGAGCTCGCCTTGATGAGAGCTCGCCTTGATAGAATAACTTCTGAGAGCTCTCCTTGATAGAATAACTTCTGAGAGCTCTCCTTGATACAATAACTTCTGAGAGCTCGCCTTGATGAGAGCTCGCCTTGATAGAATAACTTCTGAGAGCTCTCCTTGATAGAATAACTTCTGAGAGCTCTCCTTGATGGAATAACTTCTGAGAGCTCCTTGATGAAATAACTTCTGAGAGCTCGCCTTGCTGAGAGCTCTCCTTGATTACATTTACATTTACATTTAAGTCATTTGGCAGACGCTCTTATCCAGAGCGACTTACAAATTGGTGAATTCACCTTATGACATCCAGTGGAACAGCCACTTTACAATAGTGCATCTAAATCATTTAAGGGGGGGTGAGAAGGATTACTTTATCCTATCCTAGGTATTCCTTAAAGAGGTGGGGTTTCGGGTGTCTCCGGAAGGTGGTGATTGACTCCGCTGTCCTGGCATCGTGAGGGAGTTTGTTCCACCATTGGGGGGCCAGAGCAGCGAACAGTTTTGACTGGGCTGAGCGGGAACGGTACTTCCTCAGTGGTAGGGAGGCGAGCAGGCCAGAGGTGGATGAACGCAGTGCCCTTGTTTGGGTGTAGGGCCTGATCAGAGCCTGGAGGTACTGCGGTGCCGTTCCCCTCACAGCTCCGTAGGCAAGCACCATGGTCTTGTAGTGGATGCGAGCTTCAACTGGAAGCCAGTGGAGAGAGCGGAGGAGCGGGGTGACGTGAGAGAACTTGGGAAGGTTGAACACCAGACGGGCTGCGGCGTTCTGGATGAGTTGTAGGGGTTTAATGGCACAGGCAGGGAGCCCAGCCAACAGCGAGTTGCAGTAATCCAGACGGGAGATGACAAGTGCCTGGATTAGGACATGCGCCGCTTCCTGTGTGAGGCAGGGTCGTACTCTGCGGATGTTGTAGAGCATGAACCTACAGGAACGGGCCACCGCCTTGATGTTAGTTGAGAACGAAAGGGTGTTGTCCAGGATCACGCCAAGGTTCTTAGCGCTCTGGGAGGAGGACACAATGGAGTTGTCAACCGTGATGGCGAGATCATGGAACGGGCAGTCCTTCCCCGGGAGGAAGAGCAGCTCCGTCTTGTCGAGGTTCAGCTTGAGGTGGTGATCCGTCATCCACACTGATATGTCTGCCAGACATGCAGAGATGCGATTCGCCACCTGGTCATCAGAAGGGGGAAAGGAGAAGATCAATTGTGTGTCGTCTGCATAGCAATGATAGGAGAGACCATGTGAGGTTATGACAGAGCCAAGTGACTTGGTGTATAGCGAGAATAGGAGAGGGCCTAGAACAGAGCCCTGGGGGACACCAGTGGTGAGAGCGCGTGGCGAGGAGACAGATTCTCGCCACGCCACCTGGTAGGAGCGACCTGTCAGGTAGGACGCAATCCAAGCGTGGGGCGCGCCGGAGATGCCCAACTCGGAGAGGGTGGAGAGGAGGATCTGATGGTTCACAGTATCGAAGGCAGCCGATAGGTCTAGAAGGATGAGAGCAGAGGAGAGAGAGTTAGCTTTAGCAGTGCGGAGCACCTCCGTGATACAGAGAAGAGCAGTCTCAGTTGAATGACTAGTCTTGAAACCTGACTGATTTGGATCAAGAAGGTCATTCTGAGAGAGATAGCGGGAGAGCTGGCCAAGGACGGCACGTTCAAGAGTTTTGGAGAGAAAAGAAAGAAGGGATACTGGTCTGTAGTTGTTGACATCGGAGGGATCGAGTGTAGGTTTTTTCAGAAGGGGTGCAACTCTCGCTCTCTTGAAGACGGAAGGGACGTAGCCAGCGGTCAGGGATGAGTTGATGAGCGAGGTGAGGTAAGGGAGAAGGTCTCCGGAAATGGTCTGGAGAAGAGAGGAGGGGATAGGGTCAAGCGGGCAGGTTGTTGGGCGGCCGGCCGTCACAAGAAGCGAGATTTCATCTGGAGAGAGAGGGGAGAAAGAGGTCAGAGCACTGTGTAGGGCAGTGTGAGCAGAACCAGCGGTGTCGTTTGACTTAGCAAACGAGGATCGGATGTCGTCGACCTTCTTTTCAAAATGGTTGACGAAGTCATCTGCAGAGAGGGAGGGGGGGGGGAGGAGGATTCAGGAGGGAGGAGAAGGTGGCAAAGAGCTTCCTAGGGTTAGAGGCAGATGCTTGGAATTTAGAGTGGTAGAAAGTGGCTTTAGCAGCAGAGACAGAGGAGGAAAATGTAGAGAGGAGGGAGTGAAAGGATGCCAGGTCCGCAGGGAGGTGAGTTTTCCTCCATTTCCGCTCGGCTGCCCGGAGCCCTGTTCTGTGAGCTCGCAATGAGTCGTCGAGCCACGGAGCGGGAGGGGAGGACCGAGCCGGCCTGGAGGATAGATGGACATAGAGTCAAAGGATGCAGAAAGGGAAGAGATGAGGGTTGAGGAGGCAGAATCAGGAGATAGGTTGGAGAAGGTTTGAGCAGAGGGAAGAGATGATAGGATGGAAGAGGAGAGAGTAGCGGGGGAGAGAGAGCGAAGGTTGGGACGGCGCGATACCATCCGAGTAGGGGCAGTGTTGGAAGTGTTGGATGAGAGCGAGAGGGAAGAGGATACAAGGTAGTGGTCGGAGACTTGGAGGGGAGTTGCAATGAGGTTAGTGGAAGAACAGCATCTAGTAAAGATGAGGTCGAGCGTATTGCCTGCCTTGTGAGTAGGGGGGGAAGGTGAGAGGGTGAGGTCAAAAGAGGAGAGGAGTGGAAAGAAGGAGGCAGAGAGGAATGAGTCAAAGGTAGACGTGGGGAGGTTAAAGTCGCCCAGGACTGTGAGAGGTGAGCCGTCCTCAGGAAAGGAGCTTATCAAGGCATCAAGCTCATTGATGAACTCTCCGAGGGAACCTGGAGGGCGATAAATGATAAGGATGTTAAGCTTGAAAGGGCTGGTAACTGTGACAGCATGGAATTCAAAGGAGGCGATAGACAGATGGGTAAGGGGAGAAAGAGAGAATGACCACTTGGGAGAGATGAGGATCCCGGTGCCACCACCCCGCTGACCAGAAGCTCTCGGGGTGTGCGAGAACACGTGGGCGGACGAAGAGAGAGCAGTAGGAGTAGCAGTGTTATCTGTGGTGATCCATGTTTCCGTCAGTGCCAAGAAGTCGAGGGACTGGAGGGAGGCATAGGCTGAGATGAACTCTGCCTTGTTGGCCGCAGATCGACAGTTCCAGAGGCTACCGGAGACCTGGAACTCCACGTGGGTCGTGCGCGCTGGGACCACCAGATTAGGGTGGCCGCGGCCACGCGGTGTGGAGCGTTTGTATGGTCTGTGCAGAGAGGAGAGAACAGGGATAGATAGACACATAGTTGACAGGCTACAGAAGAGGCTACGCTAATGCAAAGGAGATTGGAATGACAAGTGGACTACACGTCTCGAATGTTCAGAAAGTTAAGCTTACGTAGCAAGAATCTTATTGACTAAAATGATTGAAATGATACAATACTGCTGGAGTAGGCTAGCTGGCAGTGGCTGCGTTGTTGACTTTGTAGGCTAGCTGGCAGTGGCTGCGTTGTTGACACTACACTAATCAAGTCGTTCCGTCGAGTGTAATAGTTTCTACAGTGCTGCTATTCGGGGGCTAGCTGGCTAGCTAGCAGTGTTGATTACGTTACGTTACGTTAAAAGAACGACAATAGCTGGCTAGCTAACCTAGAAAATCGCTCTAGACTACACAATTGTCTTAGATACAAAGACGGCTATGTAGCTAGCTAGCTACGATCAAACAAATCAAACCGTTGTACTGTAATGAAGTGAAATGAAAATGTGATACTACCTGTGGAGCGAAGCGGAATGTTGACCGGGTTGTTGAAGTTCTATTCGGTAGACGTTGGCTAGCTAGCTAGCAGTATCTCCTACGTTAAGGACGACAAATAGCTGGCTAGCTAACCTCGGTAAATTAAGATAATCACTCTAAGTCTACACACTCTAAACTACACAATTATCTTGGATACGAAGACAGCAAAGACAACTATGTAGCTAGCTTACACTACACTAATCGAGTCGTTCAGTTGAGTGTAATAGTTTCTACAGTGCTGGTATTCGGTGGACGTTAGCTAGCTGCTGGGCAGATAGCAGTGTAGACTACGTTAGGACGACGAAATACGATAATTACGCAATTATCTTTGATACAAAGACGGCTATGTAGCTAGCTAAGAAGAAATTGCTAAGATTAGACAAATCAAACCGTTGTACTATAATGAAATGTAATGAAAATGTAATGAAAAGTTATACTACCTGCGGACCGAAGTGTAGATGCGAGGAGAGCTTCTTGATGAGAGCTCTCCTTGCCGAGAGCTCGCCTTGATAGAATAACTTCTGAGAGCTCGCATTGATGGAATAACTTCTGAGAGCTCGCCTTGATGGATTAACTTCTGAGAGTTCCTTGATGAAATAACTTCTGAGAGCTCGCCTTGCTGAGAGCTCGCCTTGCTGAGAGCTCTCCTTGATGAGAGCTCTCCTTGATGGAATAACTTCTGAGAGCTCTCCTTGATGAAATAACTTCTGAGAGCTCGCCTTGCTGAGAGCTCGCCTTGCTGAGAGCTCTCCATGATGAAATAACTTCTGAGAGCTCGCCTTGCTGAGAGCTCGCCTTGCTGAGAGCTCTCCATGATGAGAGCTCTCCTTGATGGAATAACTTCTGAGAGCTCTCCTTGATGAAATAACTTCTGAGAGCTCGCCTTGCTGAGAGCTCGCCTTGCTGAGAGCTCTCCTTGATGAGAGCTCTCCTTGATAGAATAACGTCTGAGAGCTCGCCTTGATAGAATAACTTCTGAGAGCTCTCCTTGATGAAATAACTTCTGAGAGCTCGCCTTGCTGAGAGCTCTCCTTGATGACAGCTCGCCTTGATGAGAGCTCGCCTTGCTGAGAGCCCGCCTTGATAGAATACCTTCTGAGAGCCCGCCTTGATAGAATAACTTCTGAGAGCTCGCCTTGCTGAGAGCTCTCCTTGATGAGAGCTCTCCTTGATGAGAGCTCTCCTTGATGAGAGCTCTCCTTGCTGAGAGCTCTCCTTGCTGAGAGCTTGCCTTGATAGAATAACTTCTGGGAGCTCTCCTTGATGAAATAACTTCTGAGAGCTCGCCTTGCTGAGAGCTCTCCTTGATGACAGCTCGCCTTGATGAGAGCTCGCCTTGCTGAGAGCTCGCCTTGATAGAATACCTTCTTAGAGCCCGCCTTGATAGAATACCTTCTGAGAGCCCGCCTTGATAGAATAACTTCTGAGAGCTCGCCTTGCTGAGAGCTCGCCTTGCTGAGAGCTCTCCTTGATGAGAGCTCTCCTTGATGGAATAACTTCTGAGAGCTCTCCTTGATGAAATAACTTCTGAGAGCTCGCCTTGCTGAGAGCTCGCCTTGCTGAGAGCTCTCCTTGATGAGAGCTCTCCTTGATAGAATAACTTCTGAGAGCTCGCCTTGATAGAATAACTTCTGAGAGCTCTCCTTGATGAAATAACTTCTGAGAGCTCGCCTTGCTGAGAGCTCTCCTTGATGACAGCTCGCCTTGATGAGAGCTCGCCTTGCTGAGAGCCCGCCTTGATAGAATACCTTCTGAGAGCCCGCCTTGATAGAATAACTTCTGAGAGCTCGCCTTGCTGAGAGCTCTCCTTGATGAGAGCTCTCCTTGATGAGAGCTCTCCTTGATGAGAGCTCTCCTTGATGAGAGCTCTCCTTGCTGAGAGCTCTCCTTGCTGAGAGCTTGCCTTGATAGAATAACTTCTGGGAGCTCTCCTTGATGAAATAACTTCTGAGAGCTCGCCTTGCTGAGAGCTCTCCTTGATGACAGCTCGCCTTGATGAGAGCTCGCCTTGCTGAGAGCTCGCCTTGATGAGAGAATACCTTCTGAGAGCCCGCCTTGATAGAATAACTTCTGAGAGCTCGCCTTGCTGAGAGCTCGCCTTGCTGAGAGCTCGCCTTGCTGAGAGCTCGCCTTGCTGAGAGCTCGCCTTGCTGAGAGCTCGCCTTGCTGAGAGCTCGCCTTGCTGAGAGCTCGCCTTGAAGGAATAACTTCTGAGAGCTCGCCTTGATAGAATAACTTCTGAGAGCTCGCCTTGAAGGAATAACTTCTGAGAGCTCTCCTTGATGAGAGCTCTCCTTGATGAGAGCTCTCCTTGATGAGAGCTCTCCTTGATGAGAGCTCGCCTTGCTGAGAGCTCTCCTTGATGAGAGCTCGCCTTGCTGAGAGCTCTCCTTGATGAGAGCTCGCCTTGCTGAGAGCTCTCCTTGATGAGAGCTCTCCTTGATGAGAGCTCGCCTTGCTGAGAGCTCTCCTTGATGAGAGCTCGCCTTGCTGAGAGCTCTCCTTGATGAGAGCTCGCCTTGCTGAGAGCTCTCCTTGATGAGAGCTCGCCTTGCTGAGAGCTCTCCTTGATGAGAGCTCGCCTTGCTGAGAGCTCTCCTTGATGAGAGCTCGCCTTGCTGAGAGCTCTCCTTGATGAGAGCTCGCCTTGCTGAGAGCTCTCCTTGATGAGAGCTCGCCTTGCTGAGAGCTCTCCTTGATGAGAGCTCGCCTTGATGAGAGCTCGCCTTGATGAGAGCTCGCCTTGCTGAGAGCTCTCCTTGATGAGAGCTCGCCTTGATGAGAGCTCGCCTTGATAGAATAACTTTTGAGAGCTCGCCTTGATGAAATAACTTCTGAGAGCTCGCCTTGATGAAATAACTTCTGAGAGCTCGCCTTGATGAAATAACTTCTGAGAGCTCGCCTTGATGGATTCAAGATGACTGTCCCCCTTCTTTCCTCTTCCACCTTGTGAAGATAAGACTTCCTGTCCAACATCAGGTCTGAGTCCCACTCACTGAGGGGAGGAGTTTGTTGGCAATATCGGGACCTTTTGGGGTAAAACTATTCACCTGTGTTTCCATGCCAACAGAGGGACTATAATAAGTGATGATTGAGTAGCTCGCTCTGCAGTGATATGGGATATGGTAACTGAGTCAGGTTTGTAGGCCTCCTTGCTCTCACACACTTTTTCAGTTCTGCCCATATATTTTCTGTAGGATGGAGGTCAGGGCTTTGTGATGGCCACTCCAATACCTTGTCTTTGTTGTCCTTAAGCCATTTTGCCTGTTAGAGCTATCCTATGATACCAGGCAGCATTATCAGTAGAGGCAGACTGTTAGAGCTATCCTATGATACCAGATAGCATTATCAGTAGCGGCAGACTGTTAGAGCTATCCTATGATACCAGATAGCATTATCAGTAGAGGCAGACTGTTAGAGCTATCCAATGATACCAGATAGCATTATCAGTATCAGCAGACTGTTAGAGCTATCCTATGATACCAGGCAGCATTATCGGTAGAGGCAGACTGTTAGAGCTATCCTATGATACCAGATAGCATTATCAGTAGCGGCAGACTGTTAGAGCTATCCTATGATACCAGATAGCATTATCAGTAGAGGCAGACTGTTAGAGCTATCCAATGATACCAGATAGCATTATCAGTAGCAGCAGACTGTTAGAGCTATCCTATGATACCAGGCAGCATTATCAGTAGAGACAGACTGTTAGAGCTATCCTATGATACCAGATAGCATTATCAGTAGAGGCAGACTGTTAGAGCTATCCTATGATACCAGGCAGCATTATCAGTAGAGGCAGACTGTTAGAGCTATCCTATGATACCAGATAGCATTATCAGTAGCGGCAGACTGTTAGAGCTATCCTATGATACCAGATAGCATTATCAGTAGCAGCAGACTGATAGAGCTATCCTATGATACCAGATAGCATTATCAGTAGCAGCAGACTGTTAGAGCTATCCTATGATACCAGGCAGCATTATCAGTATCAGCAGACTGTTAGAGCTATCCTATGATACCAGGCAGCATTATCAGTAGCAGCAGACTGTTAGAGCTATCCTATGATACCAGATAGCATTATCAGTAGCAGCAGACTGTTAGAGCTATCCTATGATACCAGGCAGAATTATCAGTAGAGGCAGACTGTTAGAGCTATCCTATGATACCAGATAGCATTATCAGTATCAGCAGACTGTTAGAGCTATCCTATGATACCAGATAGCATTATCAGTATCAGCAGACTGTTAGAGCTATCCTATGATACCAGACAGCATTATCAGTATCAGCAGACTGTTAGAGCTATCCTATGATACCAGATAGCATTATCAGTAGCGGCAGACTGTTAGAGCTATCCTATGATACCAGATAGCATTATCAGTAGAGGCAGACTGTTAGAGCTATCCTATGATACCAGATAGCATTATCAGTATCAGCAGACTGTTGGAGCTATCCTATGATACCAGGCAGCATTATCAGTAGAGACAGACTGTTAGAGCTATCCTATGATACCAGATAGCATTATCAGTAGAGGCAGACTGTTAGAGCTATCCTATGATACCAGATAGCATTATCAGTAGCGGCAGACTGTTAGAGCTATCCTATGATACCAGATAGCATTATCAGTAGAGGCAGACTGTTAGAGCTATCCTATGATACCAGGCAGCATTATCAGTAGAGACAGACTGTTAGAGCTATCCTATGATACCACATAGCATTATCAGTAGAGGCAGACTGTTAGAGCTATCCTATGATACCAGATAGCATTATCAGTAGCGGCAGACTGTTAGAGCTATCCTATGATACCAGATAGCATTATCAGTAGAGGCAGACTGTTATGATATCCTATGATACCAGATAGCATTATCAGTATCAGCAGACTGTTGGAGCTATCCTATGATACCAGGCAGCATTATCAGTAGAGGCAGACTGTTAGAGCTATCCTATGATACCAGGCAGCATTATCAGTAGAGGCAGACTGTTAGAGCTATCCTATGATACCAGGTAGCATTATCAGTAGAGGCAGACTGTTAGAGCTATCCTATGATACCAGACAGCATTATCAGTTTCAGCAGACTGTTAGAGCTATCCTATGATACCAGGCAGCATTATCAGTATCAGCAGACTGTTAGAGCTATCCTATGATACCAGATAGCATTATCAGTAGAGGCAGACTGTTAGAGCTATCCTATGATACCAGACAGCATTATCAGTAGCAGCAGACTGTTAGAGCTATCCTATGATACCAGGCAGCATTATCAGTATCAGCAGACTGTTAGAGCTATCCTATGATACCAGGTAAACATTATCAGTAGCATCAGACTGTTAGAGCTATCCTATGATACCAGGCAGCATTATCAGTAGAGGCAGACTGTTAGAGCTATCCTATGATACCAGATAGCATTATCAGTAGAGGCAGACTGTTAGAGCTATCCTATGATACCAGGCAGCATTATCAGTAGAGGCAGACTGTTAGAGCTATCCTATGATACCTGGCAGCATTATCAGTAGAGGCAGACTGTTAGAGCTATCCAATGATACCAGATAGCATCATCAGTAGCAGCAGACTGTTAGAGCTATCCTATGATACCAGGCAGCATTATCAGTAGAGGCAGACTGTTAGAGCTATCCTATGATACCAGGCAGCATTATCAGTAGCAGCAGACTGTTAGAGCTATCCTATGATACCAGATAGCATTATCAGTATCAGCAGACTGTTGGAGCTATCCTATGATACCAGATAGCATTATCAGTAGAGACAGACTGTTAGAGCTATCCTATGATACCAGATAGCATTATCAGTAGAGACAGACTGTTAGAGCTATCCTATGATACCAGGCAGCATTATCAGTATCAGCAGACTGTTAGAGCTATCCTATGATACCAGGCAGCATTATCAGTAGCAGCAGACTGTTAGAGCTATCCTATGATACCAGATAGCATTATCAGTATCAGCAGACTGTTGGAGCTATCCTATGATACCAGATAGCATTATCAGTAGAGACAGACTGTTAGAGCTATCCTATGATACCAGATAGCATTATCAGTAGAGACAGACTGTTAGAGCTATCCTATGATACCAGGCAGCATTATCAGTATCAGCAGACTGTTAGAGCTATCCTATGATACCAGATAGCATTATCAGTATCAGCAGACTGTTAGAGCTATCCTATGATACCAGATAGCATTATCAGTAGAGACAGACTGTTAGAGCTATCCTATGATACCAGATAGCATTATCAGTATCAGCAGACTGTTGGAGCTATCCTATGATACCAGGCAGCATTATCAGTATCAGCAGACTGTTGGAGCTATCCTATGATACCAGGCAGCATTATCAGTATCAGCAGACTGTTAGAGCTATCCTATGATACCAGATAGCATTATCAGTAGCGGCAGACTGTTAGAGCTATCCTATGATACCAGGCAGCATTATCAGTATCAGCAGACTGTTAGAGCTATCCAATGATACCAGGCAGCATTATCAGTATCAGCAGACTGTTAGAGCTATCCTATGATACCAGATAGCATTATCAGTATCAGCAGACTGTTAGAGCTATCCTATGATACCAGATAGCATTATCAGTAGAGGCAGACTGTTAGAGCTATCCTATGATACCAGATAGCATTATCAGTATCAGCAGACTACTGTGTTACCGGGCAGCCAGGGAGGTGAGGCAGACTGTTAGAGCTATCCTATGATACCTGGCAGAAGTGATCAGTAGCAGCAGTCTACTGTGTTACCGGGCAGCCAGGGAGGTGAGGGAGACTGTTAGAGCTATCCTATGATACCTAGCAGAAGTGATCAGTAGCAGCAGTCTACTGTGTTACCGGGCAGCCAGGGAGGTGAGGGAGACTAAGGGGGCGTGCGAGGGAGCGACTAAGTGATCTCCTGTTCGTTCCGCATGTGGTTTGCATGTCATTTGATAGGCACATCAGTTCATTATTGCAGGCCCAGTGACACTGTGCAGCAGCTTTACGGTACCTATATTGCTGTGAGGATTGTTGCAAGGCTTGTTGAATGAAAATAAATCTCTATTAATACAAAAAATATATGTTTTAAGTGAAATATTGGCTTTTGACTGAAGCCGAAAAATACAATAAATTCAAAAGCTAATTTGACCTATGCACTTACAAGGCTATTAGCATCAGCAGCTTGACTACTGCGACAGTACTGTACCTGTATTGATCTACTGTCCTGCAACAACAGATGTGCTCACATTGGATGAGTTGATTAGGATTCAAACCTTCTCTCAAACAGCCTAATACATACTCTTAGAGTAGGTTTACAAATTGTCAGTTTTGTCAGAACAAATTTGTCAGTTTTAAATTAAAACATAATGAGCATCCTATCATGTACTGTTGAGAAAATAGACAAGCTAAATCACTTTCTGTTATAATGTTGTATAATTTTTTCATAAAACAGCATTTTTCCTTACTCTAAGATTGTGCAGTCATCTCTCATAGCTTCCTCTGTCTTTGCAGTTTCCTACACCTTCCACAATGCATTTTCCTACACTTCCCAGAAAGCCTCTGACCATTCCGCTCTCTTACCCCTCCTCTCCAGGCCTGTAGTATCATTGAGTGCGGTTACATACACACAATAAAGTGATTATTGTGACTAGTCAAATTGATATGTCTGATTAAAATATTTACACACTTTCCCTTTTAATCCTGTTTCCATGGAGACACCTGAAGTCAGGCTCACTCTGCTGGTCCTACAGAGAGAGACTCAGTCTGCTGGTCCTACAGAGAGAGACTCAGTCTGCTGGTCCTACAGAGAGAGACTCAGTCTGCTGGTCCTACAGAGAGAGACTCAGTCTGCTGGTCCTACAGAGAGAGACTCAGTCTGCTGGCACTACAGAGAGAGGCTCACTCTGCTGGTCCTACAGAGAGAGACTCAGTCTGCTGGTCCTACAGAGAGAGACTCAGTCTGCTGGTCCTACAGAGAGAGGCTCAGTCTGCTGGTCCTACAGAGAGAGACTCAGTCTGCTGGCACTACAGAGAGAGACTCAGTCTGCTGGTCCTACAGAGAGAGACTCAGTCTGCTGGTCCTACAGAGAGAGACTCAGTCTGCTGGTCCTACAGAGAGAGACTCACTCTGCTGGTCCTACAGAGAGAGACTCAGTCTGCTGGTCCTACAGAGAGAGACTCAGTCTGCTGGCCCTACAGAGAGAGACTCACTCTGCTGGTCCTACAGAGAGAGACTCAGTCTGCTGGCACTACAGAGAGAGACTCAGTCTGCTGGTCCTACAGAGAGAGACTCAGTCTGCTGGCACTACAGAGAGAGACTCAGTCTGCTGGTCCTACAGAGAGACTCAGTCTGCTGGCACTACAGAGAGAGACTCAGTCTGCTGGTCCTACAGAGAGAGACTCAGTCTGCTGGTCCTACAGAGAGAGACTCACTCTGCTGGTCCTACAGAGAGAGACTCAGTCTGCTGGTCCTACAGAGAGAGACTCAGTCTGCTGGTCCTACAGAGAGAGGCTCAGTCTGCTGGTCCTACAGAGAGAGACTCAGTCTGCTGGCACTACAGAGAGAGACTCAGTCTGCTGGTCCTACAGAGAGAGACTCAGTCTGCTGGTCCTACAGAGAGAGACTCAGTCTGCTGGCCCTACAGAGAGAGACTCACTCTGCTGGTCCTACAGAGAGAGACTCAGTCTGCTGGCACTACAGAGAGAGACTCAGTCTGCTGGTCCTACAGAGAGAGACTCAGTCTGCTGGCACTACAGAGAGAGACTCAGTCTGCTGGTCCTACAGAGAGAGACTCAGTCTGCTGGTCCTACAGAGAGAGACTCAGTCTGCTGGTCCTACAGAGAGAGACTCAGTCTGCTGGCACTACAGAGAGAGACTCAGTCTGCTGGTCCTACAGAGAGAGACTCAGTCTGCTGGTCCTACAGAGAGAGACTCACTCTGCTGGTCCTACAGAGAGAGACTCAGTCTGCTGGTCCTACAGAGAGAGACTCAGTCTGCTGGTCCTACAGAGATAGACTCAGTCTGCTGGTCCTACAGAGAGAGACTCACTCTGCTGGTCCTACAGAGAGAGACTCAGTCTGCTGGTCCTACAGAGAGAGACTCACTCTGCTGGTCCTACAGAGAGAGGCTCAGTCTGCTGGTCCTACAGAGAGAGACTCAGTCTGCTGGTCCTACAGAGAGAGACTCAGTCTGCTGGTCCTACAGAGAGAGACTCAGTCTGCTGGTCCTACAGAGAGAGACTCAGTCTGCTGGTCCTACAGAGAGAGACTCAGTCTGCTGGCCCTACAGAGAGAGACTCACTCTGCTGGTCCTACAGAGAGAGACTCAGTCTGCTGGCACTACAGAGAGAGACTCAGTCTGCTGGCACTACAGAGAGAGACTCAGTCTGCTGGTCCTACAGAGAGAGACTCAGTCTGCTGGCACTACAGAGAGAGACTCAGTCTGCTGGTCCTACAGAGAGAGACTCAGTCTGCTGGTCCTACAGAGAGAGACTCAGTCTGCTGGTCCTACAGAGAGAGACTCAGTCTGCTGGTCCTACAGAGAGAGACTCACTCTGCTGGTCCTACAGAGAGAGACTCAGTCTGCTGGTCCTACAGAGAGAGACTCAGTCTGCTGGTCCTACAGAGAGAGACTCAGTCTGCTGGTCCTACAGAGAGAGACTCACTCTGCTGGTCCTACAGAGAGAGACTCAGTCTGCTGGTCCTACAGAGAGAGACTCAGTCTGCTGGTCCTACAGAGAGAGACTCAGTCTGCTGGTCCTACAGAGAGAGACTCAGTCTGCTGGTCCTACAGAGAGAGACTCAGTCTGCTGGTCCTACAGAGAGAGACTCAGTCTGCTGGTCCTACAGAGAGAGACTCAGTCTGCTGGTCCTACAGAGAGAGACTCAGTCTGCTGGTCCTACAGAGAGAGACTCAGTCTGCTGGCCCTACAGAGAGAGACTCAGTCTGCTGGTCCTACAGAGAGAGACTCAGTCTGCTGGTCCTACAGAGAGAGACTCAGTCTGCTGGTCCTACAGAGCGAGACTCAGTCTGCTGGTCCTACAGAGAGAGACTCAGTCTGCTGGTCCTACAGAGAGAGACTCAGTCTGCTGGTCCTACAGAGAGAGACTCAGTCTGCTGGTCCTACAGAGAGAGACTCAGTCTGCTGGTCCTACAGAGAGAGACTCACTCTGCTGGTCCTACAGAGAGAGACTCAGTCTGCTGGCACAACAGAGAGAGACTCAGTCTGCTGGTCCTACAGAGAGAGACTCAGTCTGCTGGTCCTACAGAGAGAGACTCAGTCTGCTGGTCCTACAGAGAGAGACTCAGTCTGCTGGTCCTACAGAGAGAGACTCAGTCTGCTGGTCCTACAGAGAGAGACTCAGTCTGCTGGTCCTACAGAGAGAGACTCAGTCTGCTGGTCCTACAGAGAGAGACTCAGTCTGCTGGTCCTACAGAGAGAGACTCAGTCTGCTGGTCCTACAGAGAGAGACTCAGTCTGCTGGTCCTACAGAGAGAGACTCAGTCTGCTGGCCCTACAGAGAGAGACTCAGTCTGCTGGTCCTACAGAGAGAGACTCAGTCTGCTGGTCCTACAGAGAGAGACTCAGTCTGCTGGCACTACAGAGAGAGACTCAGTCTGCTGGTCCTACAGAGAGAGACTCACTCTGCTGGTCCTACAGAGAGAGACTCACTCTGCTGGTCCTACAGAGAGAGACTCAGTCTGCTGGCCCTACAGAGCGAGACTCAGTCTGCTGGTCCTACAGAGAGAGACTCAGTCTGCTGGCACTACAGAGAGAGACTCAGTCTGCTGGCACAACAGAGAGAGACTCAGTCTGCTGGTCCTACAGAGAGAGACTCAGTCTGCTGGTCCTACAGAGAGAGACTCAGTCTGCTGGCCCTACAGAGAGAGACTCAGTCTGCTGGTCCTACAGAGAGAGACTCAGTCTGCTGGTCCTACAGAGAGAGACTCAGTCTGCTGGTCCTACAGAGAGAGACTCAGTCTGCTGGTCCTACAGAGAGAGACTCAGTCTGCTGGTCCTACAGAGAGAGACTCACTCTGCTGGTCCTACAGAGAGAGACTCAGTCTGCTGGTCCTACAGAGAGAGACTCACTCTGCTGGTCCTACAGAGAGAGACTCACTCTGCTGGTACTACAGAGAGAGACTCAGTCTGCTGGTCCTACAGAGAGAGACTCAGTCTGCTGGTCCTACAGAGAGAGACTCAGTCTGCTGGTCCTACAGAGAGAGACTCAGTCTGCTGGTCCTACAGAGAGAGGCTCAGTCTGCTGGTCCTACAGAGAGAGACTCAGTCTGCTGGTCCTACAGAGAGAGACTCAGTCTGCTGGTCCTTCAGAGAGAGGCTCAGTCTGCTGGTCCTACAGAGAGAGGCTCACTCTGCTGGTCCTACAGAGAGAGACTCAGTCTGCTGGTCCTACAGAGAGAGGCTCACTCTGCTGGCCCTACAGAGAGAGGCTCAGTCTGCTGGCACTACAGAGAGAGACTCAGTCTGCTGGTCCTACAGAGAGAGACTCAGTCTGCTGGTCCTACAGAGAGAGACTCAGTCTGCTGGCCCTACAGAGAGAGACTCAGTCTGCTGGTCCTACAGAGAGAGACTCAGTCTGCTGGCACTACAGAGAGAGACTCAGTCTGCTGGTCCTACAGAGAGAGACTCAGTCTGCTGGCCCTACAGAGAGAGACTCAGTCTGCTGGCACTACAGAGAGAGACTCAGTCTGCTGGTCCTACAGAGAGAGGCTCAGTCTGCTGGTCCTACAGAGAGAGACTCAGTCTGCTGGCACTACAGAGAGAGACTCAGTCTGCTGGTCCAACAGAGAGAGACTCAGTCTGCTGGCACTACAGAGAGAGACTCAGTCTGCTGGTCCTACAGAGAGAGACTCAGTCTGCTGGCACTACAGAGAGAGACTCAGTCTGCTGGTCCTACAGAGAGAGACTCAGTCTGCTGGTCCTACAGAGAGAGACTCAGTCTGCTGGTCCTACAGAGAGAGACTCAGTCTGCTGGTCCTACAGAGAGAGGCTCACTCTGCTGGTCCTATAGAGAGAGGCTCAGTCTGCTGGTCCTAAAGAGAGAGGCTCACTCTGCTGGTCCTACAGAGAGAGACTCACTCTGCTGGTCCTACAGAGAGAGACTCACTCTGCTGGTCCTACAGAGAGAGACTCACTCTGCTGGTCCTACAGAGAGAGACTCAGTCTGCTGGTCCTACAGAGAGAGACTCAGTCTGCTGGCACTACAGAGAGAGGCTCAGTCTGCTGGTCCTACAGAGAGAGACTCACTCTGCTGGTCCTACAGAGAGAGACTCAGTCTGCTGGTCCTACAGAGAGAGACTCACTCTGCTGGTCCTACAGAGAGAGACTCAGTCTGCTGGTCCTACAGAGAGAGACTCAGTCTGCTGGTCCTACAGAGAGAGACTCACTCTGCTGGTCCTACAGAGAGAGACTCAGTCTGCTGGTCCTACAGAGAGAGACTCAGTCTGCTGGTCCTACAGAGAGAGACTCAGTCTGCTGGCACTACAGAGAGAGACTCAGTCTGCTGGTCCTACAGAGAGAGACTCAGTCTGCTGGCACTACAGAGAGAGGCTCAGTCTGCTGGCCCTACAGAGAGAGACTCAGTCTGCTGGTCTTACAGAGAGAGGCTCAGTCTGCTGGTCCTACAGAGAGAGACTCAGTCTGCTGGTCCTACAGAGAGAGACTCAGTCTGCTGGTCCTACAGAGAGAGACTCAGTCTGCTGGTCCTACAGAGAGAGACTCAGTCTGCTGGTCCTACAGAGAGAGACTCAGTCTGCTGGTCCTACAGAGAGAGGCTCACTCTGCTGGTCCTACAGAGAGAGGCTCAGTCTGCTGGTCCTAAAGAGAGAGGCTCACTCTGCTGGTCCTACAGAGAGAGACTCACTCTGCTGGTCCTACAGAGAGAGACTCACTCTGCTGGTCCTACAGAGAGAGACTCACTCTGCTGGTCCTACAGAGAGAGACTCAGTCTGCTGGCCCTACAGAGAGAGACTCAGTCTGCTGGCACTACAGAGAGAGGCTCAGTCTGCTGGTCCTACAGAGAGAGACTCACTCTGCTGGTCCTACAGAGAGAGACTCAGTCTGCTGGTCCTACAGAGAGAGACTCACTCTGCTGGTCCTACAGAGAGAGACTCAGTCTGCTGGTCCTACAGAGAGAGACTCAGTCTGCTGGTCCTACAGAGAGAGACTCAGTCTGCTGGCACTACAGAGAGAGACTCAGTCTGCTGGCACTACAGAGAGAGACTCACTCTGCTGGTCCTACAGAGAGAGACTCAGTCTGCTGGTCCTACAGAGAGAGACTCACTCTGCTGGTCCTACAGAGAGAGACTCACTCTGCTGGTACTACAGAGAGAGACTCAGTCTGCTGGTCCTACAGAGAGAGAATCAGTCTGCTGGTCCTACAGAGAGAGACTCAGTCTGCTGGTCCTACAGAGAGAGACTCAGTCTGCTGGTCCTACAGAGAGAGACTCAGTCTGCTGGTCCTACAGAGAGAGACTCAGTCTGCTGGCCCTACAGAGAGAGACTCAGTCTGCTGGTCCTACAGAGAGAGACTCAGTCTGCTGGTCCTACAGAGAGAGACTCAGTCTGCTGGTCCTACAGAGAGAGGCTCAGTCTGCTGGTCCTACAGAGAGAGACTCAGTCTGCTGGTCCTACAGAGAGAGACTCAGTCTGCTGGTCCTTCAGAGAGAGGCTCAGTCTGCTGGTCCTACAGAGAGAGGCTCACTCTGCTGGTCCTACAGAGAGAGACTCAGTCTGCTGGTCCTACAGAGAGAGACTCAGTCTGCTGGCCCTACAGAGAGAGACTCAGTCTGCTGGCCCTACAGAGAGAGACTCAGTCTGCTGGTCCTACAGAGAGAGACTCAGTCTGCTGGCCCTACAGAGAGAGACTCAGTCTGCTGGTCCTACAGAGAGAGACTCAGTCTGCTGGTCCTACAGAGAGAGACTCAGTCTGCTGGCCCTACAGAGAGAGACTCAGTCTGCTGGTCCTACAGAGAGAGACTCAGTCTGCTGGCCCTACAGAGAGAGACTCAGTCTGCTGGCACTACAGAGAGAGACTCAGTCTGCTGGTCCTACAGAGAGAGACTCAGTCTGCTGGCACTACAGAGAGAGACTCACTCTGCTGGTCCTACAGAGAGAGACTCAGTCTGCTGGCACTACAGAGAGAGACTCAGTCTGCTGGTCCAACAGAGAGAGACTCAGTCTGCTGGCACTACAGAGAGAGACTCAGTCTGCTGGTCCTACAGAGAGAGACTCAGTCTGCTGGCACTACAGAGAGAGACTCAGTCTGCTGGTCCTACAGAGAGAGACTCAGTCTGCTGGCACTACAGAGAGAGACTCAGTCTGCTGGCCCTACAGAGAGAGACTCAGTCTGCTGGTCCTACAGAGAGAGACTCAGTCTGCTGGTCCTACAGAGAGAGACTCAGTCTGCTGGTCCTACAGAGAGAGACTCAGTCTGCTGGTCCTACAGAGAGAGACTCACTCTGCTGGTCCTACAGAGAGAGACTCACTCTGCTGGTCCTACAGAGAGAGACTCACTCTGCTGGTCCTACAGAGAGAGACTCACTCTGCTGGTCCTACAGAGAGAGACTCAGTCTGCTGGCCCTACAGAGAGAGACTCAGTCTGCTGGTCCTACAGAGAGAGACTCAGTCTGCTGGCCCTACAGAGAGAGACTCAGTCTGCTGGTCCTACAGAGAGAGACTCAGTCTGCTGGTCCTACAGAGAGAGACTCACTCTGCTGGTCCTACAGAGAGAGACTCACTCTGCTGGTCCTACAGAGAGAGACTCACTCTGCTGGTCCTACAGAGAGAGACTCACTCTGCTGGTCCTACAGAGAGAGACTCAGTCTGCTGGTCCTACAGAGAGAGACTCAGTCTGCTGGCACTACAGAGAGAGGCTCAGTCTGCTGGTCCTACAGAGAGAGACTCACTCTGCTGGTCCTACAGAGAGAGACTCAGTCTGCTGGTCCTACAGAGAGAGACTCAGTCTGCTGGTCCTACAGAGAGAGACTCACTCTGCTGGTCCTACAGAGAGAGACTCAGTCTGCTGGTCCTACAGAGAGAGACTCAGTCTGCTGGCACTACAGAGAGAGACTCAGTCTGCTGGTCCTACAGAGAGAGACTCAGTCTGCTGGCACTACAGAGAGAGACTCACTCTGCTGGTCCTACAGAGAGAGACTCAGTCTGCTGGTCCTACAGAGAGAGACTCAGTCTGCTGGCACTACAGAGAGAGACTCAGTCTGCTGGTCCTACAGAGAGAGACTCAGTCTGCTGGCACTACAGAGAGAGACTCACTCTGCTGGTCCTACAGAGAGAGACTCAGTCTGCTGGTCCTACAGAGAGAGACTCAGTCTGCTGGCCCTACAGAGAGAGACTCAGTCTGCTGGTCCTACAGAGAGAGACTCACTCTGCTGGCCCTACAGAGAGAGACTCACTCTGCTGGCACTACAGAGAGAGACTCAGTCTGCTGGTCCTACAGAGAGAGACTCAGTCTGCTGGTCCTACAGAGAGAGACTCACTCTGCTGGCACTACAGAGAGAGACTCAGTCTGCTGGTCCTACAGAGAGAGACTCACTCTGCTGGCACTACAGAGAGAGACTCAGTCTGCTGGTCCTACAGAGAGAGACTCACTCTGCTGGCACTACAGAGAGAGGCTCACTCTGCTGGCATCAACATCAGGGGATCAACATCAGGGGAAATGTGTAATGCCCTGGGTGTCGTGGGTGTGAAGTCAGGCGCAGGAAACAGAGAGTTCAATATGGTGCTATTCAATGCACACACGGTGAACCACGGCCACCCCACGAAACACTGGGTGCTCAAAACAAATGCCCCAAACACGGGGGACGAAAACAGTCCAGTAAAATCCACGACCATGAACAAACACGTTCGTCTACTACATACACAAAGGTTACAACAATTAATCCCGCACAAAAGAAACGGGCGGGCTGGCAGACTGATAAAGGCCAACTAATTACCACAAACTCATAACAGGTGTAACCAATAAACACATAAGGAGGGGGAGGAAAGAATCAGTGGCAGCTAGTAGGCTGTTGATGATGACCACCGAGCGCCACCCGAAAGGGAAGGGGAGCCACCTTTGGTCGGAGTTGTGACAAAATGTCAGTGTGACTAACTAAAAATACAACGTCGTAACATTAAACATTCTTGAAAATGGAAGTGTCTTACATCCTTCAAAAGATTAGAATCTTGGTAAGCAAACTACGTTTTCCGATTTAAAATAGCTATTACAGAGAACAAATGCCATGCTTTTGTTTGAGAAGAGCAGTCATCAACTACAAACATTTTCCGCCATGACAGTTGACACATTCACATCTGAAGGTAAAATTATGACTTACATTCTGATATCTTGCTCTTATGTCTCTTCCTGAGGGTCCCTGTGATCAAATTAAGTGTCGTTTTCTTTGATAAAATCCATTTTTATAGCCTAAAACGAAACATTTTTTAAACCGTTTGTGTCGTGAATTCCATCTCTATTAACTTTTGACGGAGCATTCAATGTAATTACACACACTAAACAATTGTTTATCTAGTCATAGTTGGTTTCAGTGCAATCCTCTGGATGTTTGCAACACAGCCAAACTTGATTGTTTTTTTTTGCGGGGAGTGTTGACGGAAGTGAACTGATTTTAAGACAACGAGCAATGACTTCATTGCGCACCAATAATATTAGTGAAGCTTCGTTTATTGTCTGTATTTCTGCCCAATGACCACTGATCTTCTTGAAAGCTGGGTAGATAGCCAATGAGCTGAGGTAAACGCCAGTATGTGATGGTTATGGGTTGGACCACCATCCATTGTTTGTAAACGCACGCGTAATGAACGTAACGAAGGCAAGCTGTGAGATGGGGGGCTGTCCACAGCTCTTAGCCATTTCCTTCTGGAGGATGAAGGCATTCACCACAGCAATGTCAATGAAATGATAGAAAAATGTCTTGTACCATTTCATGGTCTTGTGGAGAACATTGTAGTATCCTATCAGTGCATCTGACAGGTCCACACCTCCCATGCTCTTGTTGTAGTCCTTCACAGCAGCTGGAATTTTGCCTGACGACGTGATCTCCACTGAAGGACTTGTGGATACTGGAGCATATGACCACCTCTCTGGTATGCATCCACTTCACAAAGAGCAGGCCATCTTCACGGATCCATCGCATGGTACCCCGCTCAGCCCGCTTAGGCATGTCGTTCACCTTTGTCTTTGGAAAGCCCACTCTGTTGGTCCGAATGGTGCCACAAGCTCACACTTCCCGCTTGCTCAGTAAACAGGGTAGGGCTTGTGTAGAAGTTGTCCACAAACAGTTTGTAGCCCTTCCCCAGCAGTTGAAAATCCAATAACTCCATAACGGAATCATAACTCAGTCCATTACCGGTAGCAAAATAGTTTTTCCCCTCATAAACAAAAAAATTGCAAGTGTAGGCACACACAGAATCAGCCAAAACCAACAGTATGTAACCCCATTTGGTTGGTTTGTTACACATCTATTGTTAGAGGCTGATTCTGGCCTTTGAGGCTACCATCCTCTCATCGATGGACAGGTTCTGGGCGGGCTGAAAATAGGTCTTGCAGGCCTCAACGATGTTGGGGAAGAGGTGTTTGATTTTGCAAAGCCTATCAAACCTTGGTGTGCCTCTTCTTGTCATTCTCCCCATCAACTTCTGGGTCACTGATGTGAAGCGCCCGTGAGATAGTCAGAAACCATTTACAAGACTTGACAGTCATGGGGAAAGGCAGTTGATAGAGAGCTGACGTTTTCCTGTCGTCCCTTAGAGTTTTCATCTTCACCAGCCACATGTAAATGACCATTGAAAAGTAGCAGAAAAGGTCTGACATGGAAATGGTCTTCCATGCCTCTTTCTTTCCTGCCTGCTTCTTGGCCCCGTACTTATTGGTGTTCGCCACCAGGGAATCAACAACTGACGAGGTGAAAAACAGTTGAAAAATTTGAAGGGGGCTGTACTTTGCAGTCATGTCTAGTTGAGGTCCTGCTTGCCTTTTGGGCCTAAAAACTGGTGGATTTGGTTCCACATCATCTTCTAGCACAGAGTGTCAACGACCCTCTGGCCCTCTGTCTGCAGGTTTCTCTCTTCCCCACCTCCTCTTCTTTGTCACTGACTTCGCATCTCTAGATGGCCAGGTAGGTGTGGAGCCGGAGACAGCGGGGGTCCGGCTGGATGAACCAGCTTCAGAGGGAGATGGATACCTAGACATTGGTGGCTCATAATCAGAATCACTGCCACTGAAAGATTTTTTTAAATCAGTAACAATACTTTCACGTATGAGCCCTGTATCAACACGTAAATAAACAGATATATATAGAGTACAGGGAACATAAACACTATGGTGAAGTGCTGTTCCATTCCATGTTTATGTAAAATACACTTTAAAAATATATCACACACACACACAGTATAGCTAATGTGTACTTTACACATTTCATTACAGATAATATTTTTATATATTGCAAATAAAATAAGAAAGTCGTAATATAGTAACCCTAGGTGTAAAATAGTAAATAATGGCTACGTCTCAGAAAGTTTTAAATTGGGATTAGAGGGATCTGTGTCTTAAAAACGAAGGTGTCATTGTACGCTGATGATTCATGTTTTCTTTTAAAACTACAATCAGAATTTCTCCACGGCCTCATAGAGGATCTAGATACTTTTGTTATAATCTCTGGATTAAAACCAATTATGATGAGTGTACTATATTACGTATTGGATCACTAAAAAATGCACATTTTACATTACCGTGTAGTTTACCAATTAAATGGTCTGACGGAGATGTGGACATTCTCGGTATACAAATCCCAAAATAAAGAAATGATCTCACTCCAATAAATGTTTATAGAAAGTTAGCAAAAATAGATAAGATCTTGCTATCATGGAAAGGAAAATACCTGTCTATTTGTGGGAAAATCACCCTGATTAACTCTTTAGTCACATCACAGTTTACCCATTTGCTTATGGTTTTGCCTAGTGTCCTGCTTTTTAAATTATATGAACATAAAATATTAAATTTTATTTGGAACGGCAAGCCAGATAAAATTAAAAGGGCCTATTTATATAACGAATATGAATTCAGTGGGCAGAAATGATTAAATATTAAAGCATTAGACCTCTCACTAGAGGCTTCAGTCATACAAAAGTTATACTTAAATCCAAACTGGTTCTCTAGTAAATTGGTATGAATGTCTCATCCTATGTTCAAGAAGGGCCTTTTTCCCTTCAATCAGATGACACCTGCCCACTTTCAGTTGTTTGAAAAAGTTGGTTGCAATTTCAGTTTAATCCACCTGAAAAGACAGAACAAATAATACAACTAATATTGTGGTTAAATTCAAATATACTTATTGATTAAAAAAACTGTATTTTTCAAAGAAATGTTTACAAAAGGTGCTGGTATTTTAGTGAAAGGGTATTTTAGTGAATAATATCATAAATTGGACTGGAGGAGTTATGTCACACATGCAGCTAACACAGACATATGGAAATGTCTGTTTTACCCAAAATTACAACCAATTAATTGCAGCATTACCACAAAAATGGAAGAGTCAAGTAGAAGGGGAACAAAGTAAGGAACTTGTATGTCGGCCCTGTATTAAAGAACATAAATGGTTAAAGAAAAGTGTGATAAATAAAAACATATACCAATTTCATTTAAGAACGAAAACACGGACAGCTGCCATATAAATGGCTAAATAGTTGTGAATAGATTTTTGATGTACCCATTCCATGGCACATGGTTTATGAATTGATGCGCAAAACAACACCGGATGCAAAACTTTTTTCAATTTAAATTACTATATGAAATTCTTGCAACAAATAGAATGTTATATGTATGGGGGATACAATCTTCCCAGCTCTGCAGATTCTGCTGTGAGGAGGCAGAGTCATTAGATCATTTATTTTTGGTATTGTCCATATGTAGCTCGTTTTTGGTCACAGGTCCAGGAATGGCTGAAGAATTGCAACATTTACCTAGAACTAACACTACAGATAGCAATACTGGGTGATTTGAAAAGCCATAGTCAATCAATCAATAATATAATAATTATTTTAGCAAAAATGTTTATTTTAATTTGCAATCTGAAGAAGCTATGAGAATAGAAAGGTTCAAGTCGTTTGTGAAGCATCACAGCACAGTTGAAACATATATGGCAAATAGAAATCCAAAATGGATGGTGTTGAGAGATAGATGGGAGGGGTTGAATGGAGCTGAAGGGTGGGACTGGATGATGTTGAGAGATAGATGGGAGGGGTTGAATGGAGCAGAAGGGTGGGACTGGATGGTGTTGAGAGATAGATGGGGGGGGTTGAATGGAGCTGAAGGGTGGGACTGGATGGTGTTGAGAGATAGATGGGGGGTTGAATGGAGCTGAAGGGTGGGACTGGATGATGTTGAGAGATAGATGGGAGGGGTTGAATGGAGCTGAAGGGTGGGAATGGATGGTGTTGAGAGATAGATGGGGGGGGTTGAATGGAGCTGAAGGGTGGGACTGGATGGTGTTGAGAGATAGATGGGGGGGTTGAATGGAGCTGAAGGGTGGGACTGGATGATGTTGAGAGATAGATGGGAGGGGTTGAATGGAGCTGAAGGGTGGGAATGGATGGTGTTGAGAGATAGATGGGAGGGGTTGAATGGAGCAGAAGGGTGGGACTGGATGATGTTGAGAGATAGATGGGAGGGGTTGAATGGAGCAGAAGGGTGGGACTGGATGGTGTTGAGAGATAGATGGGGGGGGTTGAATGGAGCTGAAGGGTGGGACTGGATGGTGTTGAGAGATAGATGGGGGGGTTGAATGGAGCTGAAGGGTGGGACTGGATGATGTTGAGAGATAGATGGGAGGGGTTGAATGGAGCTGAAGGGTGGGAATGGATGGTGTTGAGAGATAGATGGGAGGGGTTGAATGGAGCAGAAGGGTGGGACTGGATGATGTTGAGAGATAGATGGGAGGGTTGAATGGAGCAGAAGGGTGGGACTGGATGATGTTGAGAGATAGATGGGAGGGGTTGAATGGAGCAGAAGGGTGGGACTGGATGATGTTGAGAGATAGATGGGAGGGGTTGAATGGAGCAGAAGGGTGGGACTGGATGATGTTGAGAGATAGATGGGAGGGGTTGAATGGAGCAGAAGGGTGGGACTGGATGGTGTTGAGAGATAGATGGGAGGGGTTGAATGGAGCAGAAGGGTGGGACTGGATGATGTTGAGAGATAGATGGGAGGGGTTGAATGGAGCAGAAGGGTGGGACTGGATGGTGTTGAGAGATAGATGGGAGGGGTTGAATGGAGCAGAAGGGTGGGACTGGATGGTGTTGAGAGATAGATGGGAGGGGTTGAATGGAGCAGAAGGGTGGGACTGGATGATGTTGAGAGATAGATGGGAGGGGTTGAATGGAGCAGAAGGGTGGGACTGGATGATGTTGAGAGATAGATGGGAGGGGTTGAATGGAGCAGAAGGGTGGGACTGGATGGTGTTGAGAGATAGATGGGAGGGGTTGAATGGAGCTGAAGGATGTGACTGGATGGTGTTGAGAGATAGATGAGAGGGGTTGAATGGAGCTGAAGGGACTGGATGGTGTTGAGAGATAGATGGGAGGGGTTGAATGGAGCTGAAGGGTGGGACTGGATGGTGTTGAGAGATAGATGGGAGGGGTTGAATGGAGCTGAAGGATGTGACTGGATGATGTTGAGAGATAGATGGGAGGGGTTGAATGGAGCAGAAGGGTGGGACTGGATGATGTTGAGAGATAGATGGGAGGGGTTGAATGGAGCAGAAGGGTGGGACTGGATGGTGTTGAGAGATAGATGGGAGGGGTTGAATGGAGTTGAAGGGTGGGACTGGATGGAGTTGAGAGATAGATGGGAGGGGTTGAATGGAGTTGAAGGGTGGGACTGGATGGTGTTGAGAGATAGATGGGAGGGGTTGAATGGAGTTGAAGGGTGGGACTGGATGGTGTTAAGAGATAGATGGGAGGGGTTGAATGGAGTTGAAGGGTGGGACTGGATGATGTTGAGAGATAGATGGGAGGGGTTGAATGGAGCAGAAGGGTGGGACTGGATGGTGTTGAGAGATAGATGGGAGGGGTTGAATGGAGCTGAAGGATGTGACTGGATGGTGTTGAGAGATAGATGAGAGGGGTTGAATGGAGCTGAAGGGACTGGATGGTGTTGAGAGATAGATGGGAGGGGTTGAATGGAGCTGAAGGGTGGGACTGGATGGTGTTGAGAGATAGATGGGAGGGGTTGAATGGAGCTGAAGGATGTGACTGGATGATGTTGAGAGATAGATGGGAGGGGTTGAATGGAGCAGAAGGGTGGGACTGGATGATGTTGAGAGATAGATGGGACCGTTGAATGGAGCAGAAGGGTGGGACTGGATGGTGTTGAGAGATAGATGGGAGGGGTTGAATGGAGTTGAAGGGTGGGACTGGATGGAGTTGAGAGATAGATGGGAGGGGTTGAATGGAGTTGAAGGGTGGGACTGGATGGTGTTGAGAGATAGATGGGAGGGGTTGAATGGAGTTGAAGGGTGGGACTGGATGGTGTTAAGAGATAGATGGGAGGGGTTGAATGGAGCTGAAGGGTGGGACTAATAGCAAGATAAAACATGTAGAACATACGGGGTCTGTAAATGTATATATACGTTCAGAACTGTTGTGAAATAGCACAGTTACAAATAGAAATCAAACTGGATGGACATCAGAAATAGAGGAAGGACTAAAAACAAACAAAAAATAACTATTGTAAAATAGACTGTGAATGTAAAATGTGTATAAGATGTATAAATTGAAGGAAAAGCCGAAGTGTTTATTAGTTTACTCCCATTGGGGGAAGGGTGGTAGGATTTGGGGAATAATAATAAAGGGATATTCTTTTAAAAAGTATGTCTATATAGGTATGTGTATGTATATACTGTATGTGTATATGTATGCATGTGTGTATGTCTATATAGGTATGTGTATGTATATACTGTATGTGTATATGTATGCATGTGTGTATGTCTATATAGGTATGTGTATGTATATACTGTATGTGTATATGTATGCATGTGTGTATGGGTATATAGGTATGTGTATGTATATGTGTGTATATGTATGCATGTGTGTATGGATATATAGGTACGTGTATGTATATGTGTGTATATGTATGCATGTGTGTATGGATATATATAATTTACCCCAAAAATATATGGGGGATTGTAAATGATGCAGACAATTACATTGATGGAACCAATATTCTTTCTGCAATATTTAGCTGATCCACCCCTTTAAAATTAAAATAATAATAATAATAATAATAATAATAATAATAATAATAATAATTCTGCAGAAATCTGCTTTAAAACCAAATCCTTAGGATGTAGTGATCACAATATAATAGCCACATCTCGGAAAACTCAAGTTCCAAAGGCTGGGCCTAAAATAGTGTATAACAGGTCATACAACACATTTTGTAGTGATTCCTATGTTGATGATAAATAATATTTGCTGGTCTGTGGTGTGTAATGAGGAGCAACCAGACGCTGCTGGTCTGTGGTGTGTAATGAGGAGCAACCAGACGCTGCTGGTCTGTGGTGTGTAATGAGGAGCAACCAGACGCTGCTGGTCTGTGGTGTGTAATGAGGAGCAACCAGACGCTGCTGGTCTGTGGTGTGTAATGAGGAGCAACCAGACGCTGCTGGTCTGTGGTGTGTAATGAGGAGCAACCAGACGCTGCTGGTCTGTGGTGTGTAATGAGGAGCAACCAGACGCTGCTGGTCTGTGGTGTGTAATGAGGAGCAACCAGACGCTGCTGGTCTGTGGTGTGTAATGAGGAGCAACCAGACGCTGCTGGTCTGTAGTTTGTAATGAGGAGCAACCAGACGCTGCTGGTCTGTGGTGTGTAATGAGGAGCAACCAGACGCTGCTGGTCTGTGGTGTGTAATGAGGAGCAACCAGACGCTGCTGGTCTGTGGTGTGTAATGAGGAGCAACCAGACGCTGCTGGTCTGTGGTGTGTAATGAGGAGCAACCAGACGCTGCTGGTCTGTGGTGTGTAATGAGGAGCAACCAGACGCTGCTGGTCTGTGGTGTGTAATGAGGAGCAACCAGACGCTGCTGGTCTGTGGTGTGTAATGAGGAGCAACCAGACGCTGCTGGTCTGTGGTGTGTAATGAGGAGCAACCAGACGCTGCTGGTCTGTGGTGTATAATGAGGAGCAACCAGACGCTGCTGGTCTGTAGTTTGTAATGAGGAGCAACCAGACGCTGCTGGTCTGTGGTGTGTAAAGAGGAGCAACCAGACGCTGCTGGTCTGTGGTGCGTAATGAGGAGCAACCCGAAGCTGCTGGTCTGTGGTGTGTCATGAGGAGCAACCAGACGCTGCTGGTCTGTGGTGTGTAATGAGGAGCAACCAGACGCTGCTGGTCTGTGGTGTGTCATGAGGAGCAACCAGACGCTGCTGGTCTGTGGTGCGTAATGAGGAGCAACCTGATGCTGCTGGTCTGTAGTGTGTAATGAGGAGCAACCAGACGCTGTAATGAGCAATCATCACAAAACCCACTGATATTGCAAATTCCTTTAATGATTATATCATTGGCAAGATTAGCAAACTTAGGCATGACATGCCAGCAACACATCCAAGTATATCTGACCAAATTATGAAAGACAAGAATTGCACTTTTGAATTCCGTAAAGTGAGTGTGGAAGAGGTGAACAAATCAACAATGACAAGCCACCAGGTTCTGACAACCTGGATGAAAAATTACTGAGGATTATAGTGGACAATATTGCCACTTCTATTTGCAAAATCAATCTAAACCTACTAGAAAGTGTGTGCCCTCAGGCCTGGAGGGAAGCTAAAGTCATTCCTCTACCCAAGAATATTAAAAACCCCTTTACTGGCTCAAATAGCCCACCAATCAGCCTGTTACCAACCCTTAGTACACTTTTGGAGAATGTTTTTGTTGTTGACCAGATACAATGCTATTTTACAGTAAACAAATTGACAACAAACTTTCAGCATGATGATAGGGAAGGACATTCAACAAGTACAGCACTTACACAAATGACTGATGATTGGCTGAGAGAAATTGATGATAAAAAGATTGTGGGGCTGTTTTGTTAGACTTCAGTGCAGCTTTTGACATTATCGATCACAGTCTGCTGCTGGAAAAAACGTATGTGTTATGGCTCTGAGTAAAGCCAGAGTTTCTATGTATACAGATGACTCAGCACTATACACATCAGCTACTACAGTAACTGAAATGACTGCAACAAAACAAAGAGCTGCAGTTAGCTTCAGAGTGGGTGGCAAAGAATAAGTTAGTCCTACATATTTCTAAAAGTGAAAGCATTGTATTTGGAACAAATCATTCACTAAACCCTAAATCTCAACTAAATATTGTAATGAATAATGTGGAAATTGAGCAAGTTGAGGTGACTAAACTGCTTGGAGTAACCCTGGATTGTAAACTGTCATGGTCAAAACATGTTGATACGACAGTAGCTAAGATGGGGAGAAGTCTGTCCATAATAAAGCGATGCTCTGCCTTCCCCCCTGGGATATGTGGGACGCCACCTGGCCAACATCCAGTGAAAATGCAGAGCGCCAAATTCAAATAAATTACTATAAAAATGTAACTTTGATGAAATCACACATTCAATATACCAAACTAAAGCTACACTTGTTGTGAATCCAGCCAATGTGTCAGATTTCAAAAATTCTTTACGGCGAAAGCAAATGATGCTATTATCTGAGGATAGCACCCCAGTAAACAAAGAGAGAAAAGCATATTTCAACCCTGCAGGAGCGTCACAAAACGCAGAAATAAAAATATAATTCATGCCTTACCTTTGACGAGCTTCTTCTGTTGGCACAAAGGGTCCTTTTGTTCGATTAATTACGTCTATATATATCTAAAATGTCCATGTATTTGGTGCGTTTGATCCAGAAAAACACCGGTTCCAACTTACACAACGTGACTACAAAATATATCTCAAAAGTTGCCTGTAAGCATTGTCCAAACATTTCAAACTACTTTTGTAATACAACTTTAGGTATTTTTTAACGTAAATAATCAATACAATTGAAGACAGGATATATTGCGTTCAATATCCTAGGAAAACAAAGTGGAGTGTGCTTTCAGGTCACGCGCCACTAACAAAGAGTACACTTCCCTGGAGCCTCATTCTGAACAGAGTTACTTCTTCATTTCTCAAAGGAAAAACCTCAACCAATTTCTAAAGACTGTTGACATCCAGTGGAAGCGATAGGAACTGCAGGAAAGTCGATTAGAAATCTGGATTCCCAATGAAACCTTATTGAAGAGAGTGACCTAAAAAAAACATTGAATGGTTTGTCCTCAGGGTTTTGCCTGCCAAATAAGTTGTGTTTTTCTCACAGACATGATTCAAACCGTTTTAGAAACTTCAGAGTGTTTTCTATCAAAATCTACTAATAATATGCATATCTTAGCTTCTGAGTAGCAGGCCGTTTACTTTGGACACGCTTTTCATCCGGATGTGAAAATACTTCCCAAAGAAGTTAACAACACTATCAACAAGGCAGGTCCTACAGGCCCTAGTTTTGTCGAACCTGGACAACTGTTCAGTCATGTGGTCTGGTGCCACAAAGAGGGATCTCAACCAGCTGTATAAGGCCACTCAACCAGCTGTATAAGGCCACTCAACCAGCTGTATAAGGCCTCTCAACCAGCTGTATAAGGCCTCTCAACCAGCTGTATAAGGCCTCTCAAACAGCTGTATAAGGCCTCTCAACCAGCTGTATAAGGCCTCTCAACCAGCTGTATAAGGCCTCTCAACCAGCTGTATAAGGCCACTCAACCAGCTGTATAAGGCCTCTTAACCAGCTGTATAAGGCCTCTCAACCAGCTGTATAAGGCCTCTCGACCAGCTGTATAGGGCCTCTCAACCAGCTGTATAAGGCCACTCAACCAGCTGTATAAGGCCTCTCAAGCAGCTGTATAAGGCCTCTCAAGCAGCTGTATAAGGCCACTCAACCAGCTGTATAAGGCCTCTCAGCCAGCTGTATAAGGCCTCTCAGCCAGCTGTATAAGGCCTCTCAGCCAGCTGTATAAGGCCTCTCAGCCAGCTGTATAAGGCCTTCAACCAGCTGTATAAGGCCTCTCAGCCAGCTGTATAAGGCCACTCAACCAGCTGTATAAGGCCTCTCAACCAGCTTTATAAGGCCTCTCAACCAGCTGTATAAGGCCTCTCAGCCAGCTGTATAAGGCCTCTCAACCAGCTGTATAAGGACTCTCAACCAGCTGTATAAGGACTCTCAACCAGCTGTATAAGGCCTCTCAACCAGCTGTATAAGGCCACTCAACCAGCTGTATAAGGCCTCTCAACCAGCTGTATAAGGCCTCTCAACCAGCTGTATAAGGCCTCTCAACCAGCTGTATAAGGCCACTCAACCAGCTGTATAAGGCCTCTCAACCAGCTGTATAAGGCCTCTCAACCAGCTGTATAAGGCCTCTCAACCAGCTGTATAAGGCCTCTCAACCAGCTGTATAAGGCCTCTCAACCAGCTGTATAAGGCCTCTCAACCAGCTATATAAGGCCTCTCAGCCAGCTGTATAAGGCCTCTCAACCAGCTGTATAAGGCCTCTCAACCAGCTGTATAAGGCCACTCAACCAGCTGTATAAGGCCTCTCAACCAGCTGTATAAGGCCACTCAACCAGCTGTATAAGGCCTCTCAACCAGCTGTATAAGGCCTCTCAACCAGCTGTATAAGGCCTCTCAACCAGCTATATAAGGCCTCTCAGCCAGCTGTATAAGGCCTCTCAACCAGCTGTATAAGGCCTCTCAGCCAGCTGTATAAGGCCTCTCAACCAGCTGTATAAGGCCTCTCAACCAGCTGTATAAGGCCTCTCAACCAGCTGTATAAGGCCTCTCAACCAGCTGTATAAGGCCTCTCAACCAGCTGTATAAGACTCTCAACCAGCTGTATAAGGCCTCTCAACCAGCTATATAAGGCCTCTCAGCCAGCTGTATAAGGCCTCTCAACCAGCTGTATAAGGCCTCTCAACCAGCTGTATAAGGCCACTCAACCAGCTGTATAAGGCCTCTCAACCAGATGTATAAGGCCACTCAACCAGCTGTATAAGGCCTCTCAACCAGCTGTATAAGGCCTCTCAACCAGCTGTATAAGGCCTCTCAACCAGCTATATAAGGCCTCTCAGCCAGCTGTATAAGGCCTCTCAACCAGCTGTATAAGGCCTCTCAGCCAGCTGTATAAGGCCTCTCAACCAGCTGTATAAGGCCTCTCAACCAGCTGTATAAGGCCTCTCAACCAGCTGTATAAGGCCTCTCAACCAGCTGTATAAGGCCTCTCAACCAGCTGTATAAGGCCTCTCAACCAGCTGTATAAGGCCTCTCAACCAGCTGTATAAGGCCCCATATGCAAACAAGACAATGCTCATCCAGAAGCGGCGCTTCCTTCCCTCAGGACACCAACAGCACCCGATGTCACAGGAAGGCCAAAATATAATTAAGGACAGCAACCACCCAAGCCACTGCCTGTTCACCCCACTACCATCCAGAAGGTGAGGTGAGTAAAGGTGAATCAAAGCTGGGACCAAGAGACTGAAAAATAACTTCTATCTCAAAGCCATCAGACTGTTAAACAGCCATCACTAACAATGAGTGGCTGCTGCCTACATACAGACTTGAAATCATTGGCCACTTTAATAAATGGATCACAAGTCACTTTAATTATGCCACTTTATATAATGTTTACATATCCTGCATTACTCATCTCATATGTATATACTGTAGGCAACTGCATCTTGTCTATGCCGCTCTGTCATTGCACATCCATGTATTTATATGTATATACTGTTATATATTGTTATTCCATTCCATTACTTAGATTTGTGTGTATAAGGTAGTTGTTGTGAAATTGTTAGATATTACTTGTTAGATATTGCTGCACTGTCGGGAACTAGAAGCACAAGCATTTCGCTACACTCGCAATAACACCTGCTAAACATGAGTATCTGACCAATGAAATTTGATTTGACATATTACCTCAGTTCCCTCAACTAACCGTTCCCAAAGCACATTGACTCTGTACCAGTACCCCGTGTATATAGCTTCCACATTGACTCTGTACCAGTACCCCCTGTATATAGCCTCCACATTGACTCTGTACCAGAACCCCCTGTATATTGCCTCCACATTGACTCTGTACTGGTACCCCCTGTATATAGCCTCCACATTGACTCTGTACTGGTACCCCCTGTATATAGCCTCCACATTGACTCTGTACCAGTACCCCCTGTATATAGCCTCCACATTGACTCTGTACCGGTACCCCCTGTATATAGCCTCCACATTGACTCTGTACTGGTACCCCCTGTATATAGCCTCCACATTGACTCTGTACTGGTACCCCCTGTATATAGCCTCCACATTGACTCTGTACCGTAACACCCTGCATATAGCCTCCACATTGACTCTGTACCGGTACCCCCTGTATATAGCCTCCACATTGACTCTGTACCAGAACCCCCTGTATATAGCCTCCACATTGACTCTGTACTGGTACCCCCTGTATATAGCCTCCACATTGACTCTGTACCGTAACACCCTGTATATAGCCTCCACATTGACTCTGTACCGGTACCCCCTGTATATAGCCTCCACATTGACTCTGTACCAGAACCCCCTGTATATAGCCTCCACATTGACTCTGTACTGGTACCCCCTGTATATAGCCTCCACATTGACTCCATACCGTAATACCCTGTATACATCCTCCACCTTGACTCTGTACCGTAACACCCTGTATATAGCCGTCACATTAACTCTGTACCACTAATGGTCCGTGTGCAGCCAAACGTAGCTGCTGCTCATTCCGTTTGCTCAAAAATTAATAAATGGATTAAAAAAGTAAGGCCCTCGTCCATAGAGACACATACCAGCTCTACTGGTAGTACTGCTACTACCAGCAGTTCTACACCTGCACCTGTCAACGACACAAGTTGTACTGCTTCCACGAGCACATCCAATGCTAGCATCAGCAATTCTACATTTGTTGTTAGCCCAGCTAGCATGGACACTGACCGTTGTGAATCTGATGCAGTCGAAGAGCTACTGCCCACTTACACAGGAAAGCACCGAACAACAGACAGGGATGTTGGACCATCGAAGAGGTGCAAATATGATGAGAACTACATTGATTTGGTTTCAATTATATTGGGACAGTGTGTTATATGTGCAAAAGTACTATCTCAAAACTCAATGAAACCTTCAGCACAGACATTTGGAAACAAACGATTGAAAAAATAAGCCACAGGAGTTTTTGGAGTGAAAATGAAGATGACTTTCGAGTTTTTTATTTTATTTTCACCTTTATTTAACCAGGTAGGCAAGTTGAGAACAAGTTCTCATTTACAATTATGACCTGGCCAAGATAAAGCAAAGCAGTTCGACGCATACAACAACACAGAGTTACACATGGAGTAAAACAAGCTTACAGTCAATAATACAGTATAAACAAGTCTATATTGGTTATAACTGCATTGTCGGAACTAGAAGCACAAGCATTTCGCTACACTCGCATTAACATCTGCTAACCATGTGTATGTGACAAATAAAATTTGATTTGATTTGATATGATTTGATTTGATATACGATGTGAGCAAATGAGGTGAGATAGGGGAGGTAAAGGCAAAAAAAGGCCAAGGTGGCAAAGTAAATACAAAATAGCAAGTAAAACACTGGAATGGTAGATTTGCTGTGGAAGAATGTGCAAAGTAGAAATAAAAATAATGGGGTGCAAAGGAGCAAAATAAATAAATAAATAAAATAAATACAGTAGGTGTCACGCCCTGGTCTAAATATATTATGTTTATTCTTCATTTATTCGGTCAGGCCAGGGTGTGACATGGGTTATTGTGGTGTGTTTTTGTCTTGGGGTTTTGTGGGATGTCTAGCGTTAGTCTATGGCTGCCTGAGGCGGTTCTCAATCAGAGTCAGGTGATTATCGTTGTCTCTGATTGGGAACCATATTTAGGCAGCCATATTCTTTGTGTGTTTCATGGGTGATTGTCCTTAGTGTCCTTGTTCCTGTCTCTGTGTTAGTTTACACAAGTATAGGCTGTTTCGGTTTTTCGTTACGTTCATTACGTTCTTTGTTTTGTAGTATTGGTATTTGATTCGTGTTTACATTTGTTCATTAAACATGGATCACAATCTACACGCTGTATTTTGGTCCGACTCTCTTTCACCGCATGAAGACCGTTACAGTAGGGAAAGAGGTAGTTGTTTGGGCTATGTACAGGTGCAGTAATCTGTGAGCTGCTCTGACAGTTGGTGCTTAAAGCTAGTGAGGGAGATAAGTGTTTCCAGTTTCAGAGATTTTTGTAGTTCGTTCCAGTCATTGGCAGCAGAGAACTGGAAGGAGAGGCGGCCAAAGAAAGAATTGGTTTTGGGGGTGACCAGAGAGATATACCTGCTGGAGCGCGTGCTACAGGTGGGTGATGCTATGGTGACCAGCGAGCTGAGATAAGGGGGGACATTACCTAGCAGGGTCTTGTAGATGACATGGAGCCAGTGGGTTCGGCGACGAGTATGAAGCGAGGGCCAGCCAACGAGAGCGTACAGGTCGCAGTGGTAGGTAGTATATGGGGCTTTGGTGACAAAACATATTGCACTGTGATAGACTGCATCCAATTTGTTGAGTAGGGTATTGGAGGCTATTTTGTAAATGACATCGCCAAAGTCGAGGATTGGTAGGATGGTCAGTTTTACAAGGGTATGTATGGCAGCATGAGTGAAGGATGCTTTGTTGCGAAATAGGAAGCCAATTCTAGATTTAACTTTGGATTGGAGATGTTTGATGTGGGTCTGGAAGGAGAGTTTACAGTCTAACAAGACACCTAGGTATTTGTAGTTGTCCACGTATTCTAAGTCAGAGCCATCCAGAGTAGTGATGTTGGACAGGCGGGCAGGTGCAGGCAGCGATCGGTTGAAGAGCATGCATTTAGTTTTTAAGAGCAATTGGAGGCCACGGAAGGAGAGTTGTATGGCATTGAAGCTTGCCTGGAGGGTTGTAAACACAGTGTCCAAAGAAGGGCCATAAGTATACAGAATGGTGTCGTCTGCGTAGAGGTGGATCAGAGACTCACCAGCAGCAAGAGCGACATCATTGATGTATACAGAGAAGAGAGTCGGCCCAAGAATTGAACCCTGTGGCACTCCCATAGAGACTGCCAGAGGTCCGGACAGCAGACCCTCCGATTTGACACACTGAACTCTATCAGAGAAGTAGTTGGTGAACCAGGCGAGGCAATCATTTGAGAAACCAAGGCTGTCGAGTCTGCCGATGAGGATGTGGTGATTGACAGAGTCGAAAGCCTTGGCCAGATCAATGAATACGGCTGCACAGTAATGTTTCTTATCGATGGCGGTTAAGATATTGTTTAGGACCTTGAGCGTGGCTGAAGTGCACCCTTGACCAGCTCTGAAACCAGATTGCATAGCAGAGAAGGTATGGTAAGATTCAAAATGGTCAGTAATCTGTTTGTTGACTTGGCTTTCAAAGAACTTATAAAGGCAGGGTAGGATACATATAGGTCTGTAGCAGTTTGGGTCAAGAGTGTCCCCCACTTTGAAGAGGGGGATGACCGCAACTGCTTTCCAATCTTTGGGAATCTCAGACGACACGAAAGAGAGGTTGAACAGGCTAGTAATAGGGGTGGCAACAATTTCGGCAGATCATTTTAGAAAGAAAGGGTCCAGATTGTCTAACCCAGCTGATTTGTAGGGGTCCAGATTTTGCAGCTCTTTCAGAACATCAGCTGACTGGATTTGGGAGAAGGGGAAATGGGGAAGGCTTGGGCGAGTTGCTGTGGGGGGTGCAGTGCTGTTGACCGGGGTAGGAGTAGCCAGGTGGAAAGCATGGCCAGCCGTATAAAAAATGCTTATTGAAATTCTCAATTATAGTGGATTTATCAGTGGTGACAATGTTTCCTATCTTCAGTGCAGTCGGCAGCCGGGAGGAGGTGTTCTTATTCTCCATGGACTTTACAGTGTCCCAGAACTTTTTTGAGTTAGTGTTGCAGGAAGCAAATTTCTGCTTGAAAAAGCTAGCCTTGGCTTTTCTAACTGCCTGTGTATAATGGTTTCTAGCTTCCCTGAACAGCTGCATATCACGGGGGCTGTTCGATGCTAATGCAGGACGCCATAGGATGTTTTTGTGCTGGTTAAGGGCAGTCAGGTCTGGGGAGAACCAAAGGCTATATCTGTTCCTGGTTCTAAATCTCTTGAATGGGGCATGTTTATTTAAGATGGTTAGGAAGGCATTTAAAACAATTTACCAGGCATCCTCTACTGACGGGATGAGATCAATATCCTTCCAGGAATCCCCGGCCAGCTCGATTAGAAAGGCCTGCTCGCTGAAGTGTTTCAGGGAGCGTTTTACAGTGATGAGAGGAGGTCGTTTGACCGCTGACCCATTACGGATGCAGGCAATGAGGCAGTGATCGCTGTGATCTTGGTTGAAGACAGCAGAGGTCAGCGGTCAAAGCCGCTCTCTCCACTGGCTTCCAGTTGAAGCTCGCATCCGCTACAAGACCATGGTGCTTGCCTACGGAGCTGTGAGGGGAACGGCACCGCAGTACCTCCAGGCTCTGATCAGGCCCTACACCCAAGCAAGGGCACTGCGTTCATCCACCTCTGGCCTGCTCGCCTCCCTACCATTGAGGAAGTACAGTTCCCGCTCAGCCCAGTCAAAACTGTTCGCTGCTCTGGCCCCCCAATGGTGGAACAAACTCCCTCACGACGCCAGGACAGCGGAGTCAATCACCACCTTCCGGAGACACCTGAAACCCCACCTCTTCAAGGAATACCTAGGATAGGATAAGTAATCCTTCTCACCACCCCCCTTAATGATTTAGATGCACTATTGTAAAGTGGCTGTTCCACTGGATGTCAGAAGGTGAATTCACCAATTTGTAAGTCGCTCTGGATAAGAGCGTCTGCTAAATGACTTAAATGTAAATGTAAATGTGTATTTAGAGGGCAAGTTGGTTAGGATGATATCTATGAGGGTGCCCGTGTTTAAGGCTTTGGGGAGGTACCTGGTAGGTTCATTGATAATTTGTGTGAGATTGAGGGCATCAAGCTTAGATTGCAGGATGGCTGGGGTGTTAAGCATGTTCCAGTTTAGGTCGCCTAGCAGCACGAGCTCTGAAGATAGATGGGGGGGCAATCAGTTCACATATGGTGTCCAGAGCACAGCTGAGGGCAGAGGGTGGTCTATACCTGGCGGCAACGGTGAGAGACTAGTTTTTAGAGAGGTGGATTTTTAAAAGTAGAAGTTCAAATTGTTTGGGTACAGACCTGGATAGTAGGACAGAACTCTGCAGGCTATCTTTGCAGTAGATTGCAACACCACCCCCTTTGGCAGTTCTATCTTGTCTGAAAATGTGGTAGTTTGAGATGAACATTTCAGAATTTTTGGTGGTCTTCCTATAAATATACGATAAATGCGATATGCGATAAAATAGCATCAAGGTATAATGTACAGACAAAGGTATGGTAGGATGTGAATACAGTGGAGGTAAACCTAGGTATTGAGTGATGATGAGAGAGATGTTGTCTCTAGAAACATCATTGAAACCAGGAGATGTCATCGCATGTGTGGGTGGTGGAACTAATAAGTTGGATAAGGTATAGTGAGCAGGACTAGAGGCTCCACAGTGAAATAAGCCAATACACACTAACCAGAACAGCAATGGATAATAAATATTGACATTAAGGAGAGGCATGCTTTGTCGAGTGATCAAAAGGGTCCAGTGAGTAGTGAGGTTGGTTGGGGTCACGGCGATTTAGACAGCTAGCCGGGCCATCGGTAGCAAGCTAGCATAGGATTGAGGTCTGTTTTTAGCTACCTCGTGCGTTTCCGTCGGTAGGATTAGTGGGGTTCCGTGTGGTAGAGGGGATCAAAATCAAATCAAATCTAATTTTATTTGTCACATACACATGGTTATCAGATGTTAATGCGAGTGTAGCGAAATGCTTGTGCTTCCAGTTCCGACAATGCAGTAATAACCAACAAGTAATCTAACTAACAATTCCAAAACTAATATCTTATACACAGTGTAAGGGGATAAAGAATATGTACATAAAGATATGAATGAGTGATGGTGCAGAGCAGCATAGGCAAGATACAGTAGATGGTATCGAGTACAGTATATACATATGAGATGAGTATGTAAACAAAGTGGCATAGTTAAAGTGGCTAGTGATACATGTATTACATAAGGATGCAGTAGGGGCGGCAGGGTAGCCTAGTGGTTAGAGCGTTGGACTGGTAACCGAAAGGTTGTAAGTTCAAATCCCCAAGCTGACAAGGTACTATTCTGTCATTCTGCCCCTGAACAGGCAGTTAACCCACTGTTCCTAGGCCGTCATTGAAAATAAGAATTTGTTCTTAACTGACTTGCCTAGTTAAAAAAAAAAATGATAGAGTACAGTATATACATATGAGATGAATAATGTAGGGTATGTAAACATTATATTAGTTAGCATTGTTTAAAGTGGCTAGTGATATATTTTACATCCTTTCGCATCAATTCGCATATTGAAGTGGCTGGAGATGAGTCAGTGTGTTGGCAGCAGCCACTCAATGTTAGTGGTTGCTGTTTAACAGTCTGATGGCCTTGAGATAGAAGCTGTTTTTCAGTCTCTCGGTCCCGGCTTTGATGCACCTGTAATGACCTCGCCTTCTGGATGATAGCGGGGTGAACAGGCAGTGGCTCGGGTGGGTGTTGTCCTTGATGATCTTTATGGACTTCCTGTAACATCGGGTGGTGTAGGTGTCCTGGAGGGCAGGTAGTTTGCCCCCGGTGATACGTTGTGCAGACCTCACTACCCTCTGGAGAGCCTTACGGTTGTGGGCGGAGCAGTTGCCGTACCAGGCGGTGATACAGCCCGCCAGGATGCTCTCGATTGTGCATCTGTAGAAGTTTGTGAGTGTTTTTGGTGACAAGCCGAATTTCTTCAGCCTCCTGAGGTTGAAGAGGCGCTGCTGCGCCTTCTTCACGATGCTGTCTGTGTGAGTGGACCATTTTAGTTTGTCTGTGATGTGTATGCCGAGGAACTTAAAACTTACTACCCTCTCCACTACTGTTCCATCGATGTGGATAGGGGGGTGTTCCCTCTGCTGTTTCCTGAAGTCCACAATCATCTCCTTAGTTTTGTTGACGTTGAGTGTGAGGTTATTGTCCTGACACCACACTCCGAGGGCCCTCACCTCCTCCCTGTAGGCCGTCTTGTCGTTGTTGGTAATCAAGCCTACCACTGTTGTGTCGTCCGCAAACTTGATGATTGAGTTGGAGGCGTGCGTTGCCGCGCAGTCGTGGGTGAACAGGGAGTACAGGAGAGGGCTCAGAACGCACCCTTGTGGGGCCCCAGTGTTGAGGATCAGCGGGGTAGAGATGTTGTTGCCTACCCTCACCACCTGGGGGCGGCCCGTCAGGAAGTCCAGTACCCAGTTGCACAGGGCGGGGTCGAGACCCAGGGTCTCGAGCTTGATGACGAGCTTGGAGGGTACTATGGTGTTAAATGCCGAGCTGTAGTCGATGAACAGCATTCTCACATAGGTATTCTCTTGTCCAGATGGGTTAGGGCAGTGTGCAGTGTGGTTGAGATTGCGTCATCTGTGGACTTATTTGGGCGGTAAGCAAATTGGAGTGGGTCTAGGGTGTCAGGTAGGGTGGAGTTGATATGGTCCTTGACTAGTCTCTCAAAGCACTTCATGATGAGGGAAGTGAGTGCTACGGGGCGGTAGTCGTTTAGCTCAGTTACCTTAGCTTTCTTGGGAACAGGAACAATGGTGGCCCTCTTGAAGCATGTGGGAACAGCAGACTGGTATAGGGATTGATTGAATATGTCCGTAAACACACCAGCCAGCTGGTCTGCGCATGCTCTGAGGGCGCGGCTGGGGATGTCGTCTGGGCCTGCAGCCTTGCGAGGGTTAACACGTTTAAATGTTTTACTCACCTCGGCTGCAGTGAAGGAGAGACCGCATGTTTCCGTTGCAGGCCGTGTCAGTGGCACTGTATTGTCCTCAAAGCGGGCAAAAAAGTTATTTAGTCTGCCTGGGAGCAAGACATCCTGGTCCGTGACTGAGCTGGATTTCATCTTGTAGTCCGTGATTGACTGTAGACCCTGCCACATACCTCTTGTGTCTGAGCCGTTGAATTGAGATTCTACTTTGTCTCTATACTGACGCTTAGCTTGTTTGATAGCCTTACGGAGGGAATAGCTGCACTGTTTGTATTCGGTCATGTTACCAGTCACCTTGCCCTGATTAAAAGCAGTGGTTTGCGCTTTCAGTTTCACGCGAATGCTGCAATCAATCCACGGTTTCTGGTTAGGGAATGTTTTAACGCACGTTCTGGTTAGGGAATCTTCAACGCACGTTCTAATGAACTCGCACACCGAATCAGCGTATTCGTCAATCTTGTTGCCTGACGCAATACGAAACATGTCCCAGTCCACGTGATGGAAGCAGTCTTGGAGTGTGGAATCAGCTTGGTCGGGCCAGCGTTGGACAGACCTCAGCGTGGGAGCTTCTTGTTTTAGTTTCTGTCTGTAGGCAGGGTTCAACAAAATGGAGTCGTGGTCAGCTTTTCCGAAAGGGGGGCGGGGCAGGGCCTTAAATGCGTCGCGGAAGTTAGAATAACAGTGATCCAAGGTTTTGCCAGCCCTGGTGGCGCAATCGATATGCTGATACATTTTAGGGAGTCTTGTTTTCAGATTCGCCTTGTTAAAATCCCCAGCAACAATGAATGCAGCCTCAGGATGTATGGGTTCCAGTTTGCAAAGAGTCAAATAAAGTTCGTTCAGAGCCATCGATGTGTCTGCTTGGGGGGGAATATATACGGCTGTGATTATAATCGAAGAGAATTCTCTTGGTAGATAATGCGGTCTACATTTGATTGTGAGGAATTCTAAATCAGGTGAACAGAAGGATTTGAGTTCCTGTATGTTTCTGTGATCACACCACGTCTCTTTAGCCATAAGGCATACGCCCCCGCCCCTCTTCTTACCAGAAATGTGTTTGTTTCTGTCGGCGCAATGTGTGGAGAAACCCGCTGGCAGCACCGCATCCGAGAGCGTCTCTCCAGTGAGCGATGTTTCCGTTAAGCAAAGAACGTTACAGTCTCTGATGTCCCTCTGGAATGCTACCCTTGCTCGGATTTCATCAACCTTGTTGTCAAGAGACTGGACATTGGCGAGAAGAATGCTAGGAAGTGGGGCACGATGTGCCCGTCTCCGTAGTCTGACCAGAAGACCGCCTCGTTTCCCTCTTTTACGAAGTCGTTTTTTTGGGTCGCCGGCTGGGATCCATTCCGTTGTCCTGGTTGAAAGGCAGAACACAGGATCCGCTTCGCGAAAGTCATATTCTTGGTCGTACTGATGGTGAGTTGACGCTGATCTTATATTCAGTAGTTCTTCTCGACTGTATGTAATGAAACCTAAGATGACCTGGGGTACTAATGTAAGAAATAACACGTAAAAAAAAACAAAAAACTGCATAGTTTCCTAGGAACGCGAAGCGGGGCGGCCATCTCTGTCGGCGCCGGAAATACACGCCCGATCAATCCAATTTGCAAAAAAACCCCAATAGATATAGTTATAGAAGCCCAAGAAAAAATCAATAAAATCAATAAAAAAAAGTAGTAGTAAGACATGTATAAAAGCAACAGATACCATTAATAAGAAGGGGCGAGAAGCGTCTTGTATGGTGAGCTACCGAGTGGCTGGGACAGGCAAGACCCATACTATTGTGGTGGACTTCATTATTCCTGCTGCCGTGGATATGGACAATGCTGGGGAAAAGGCCAAAAATATTACACAAACAATTCCTTTATCAAACATCACTGTTTCACAATGCATCAGTGACATGGCAGGAGATGTTTTGAAACGATTACTTCTTCACATACAAGCCAGTGAATTATATGCGTTACAGCTGGATGAGTCAAGGAAGACATCCTCTTCTGCAAACCACTGGAAACCAGGACAACAGGAGAGGATATTTTTGAAGTACTGGACAGCTTTGTGACATCAAATGGCCTTTGGTGGTCAAGATGTGTTGGTATATGTAATGATGGCGTAAAGCCATGACAGGGAGACATAGTGGAGTGGTAACGCGCGTGCAAGCAGTTGCTCCCGACGCCACTTGGGTCCACTGCAGCATCCACTGAGAGGCTCTTGCTTCCAAGGGAATGCCTGACAGCTTGAAAGACGTTTTGGACACTACAGTGAAAATGGTTCACTTTGTTTAAAAAAAGGCCCCTGAACTATGGTGTATTTTTTGCACTATGCACTGATATGGGCAGCGACCAGGTAAGGCTTTTACAACATCCAGAAGCTGGTTATCAAGGGGCAAAGTATTGACACGTGTTTTTGAATTGAGAGACGAGCTTAAAGTTTTCTTCAATGACCATCATTTTCATTTGTCTGACCGCTTGAAGATGACGGGTTTCTCACACGACTGGTCTGTCTGGGTGATGTTTTTTCTCACCTGAATGATCTGAATCTAGGATTACAGGGACTCTCTGCAACTATATTCAATGTGCGGGACAAAATTGAGGCTATGATCAAGAAGTGTGAGCTCTTCTCTGTCTGCATTAACAAGGACAACACACAGGTCTTTCCATCATTGTATGATTTTTTGTGTGCAAATTAACTCAAGCTATATCACTCAAATATGATATAGGGAAGCACCTGAGTGAGTTGGGTGCGCAATTTCGCAGGTACTTTCCCGAAACGGATGACACAAACAACTTGATTCGTTATCCCTTTCATGCCCTGCCTCCAGTCCACTTACTGATATCTGAACAAGAGAGCCTCATCGAAATTGCAACAAGCGGTTCTGTGAAAATGTAATGATTTCTGGACAGTGCTGCACTCAGAGAATCCTGCCCTGGCAAATCGCGCTGTTAAGACACTGATGCCCTTTGTAACCATGTACCTATGTGAGAGTGGATTCTCGGCCCTCACTAGCATGAAACCTAAATACAGGCACAGACGGTGTGGGAAATGATTTAAGACAGAGACTCTCTCCATTGCAGAGTTATGTGCATCCTTTCAAGCACACCCTTGTCATCAACCTGTAGTGAGTTTTTCACCATTTTCGATGAACAAATAAATCAAATCAAATCTAATTTTTACAAGGTTTTATATGTAAGATGGTGAAATAAAGAGCAAAATTATTGATTATTATAATATTATTATTTGTGACCTGGTCCTATAAGAGTTCTTGGTCACTTCCCACGTGCCGGGTTGTGACAAAAACTCACCCTCATTCTAATGTTTAATAGTATAGTATATCGTATAGTGTGTGTGTGTGTGGCAGGTTTACAATGATGGCAAAAACAACATTTGAGAATGCGCTGTCTCTGGTGCTATAGGGGGTACAGCTGACCCTGGTGCTAGAGGGGGTACAGCTGACCCTGGTGCTAGAGGGGGTACGCAGCTGGTTCAAGGTTTGAAGGGGTATGGAAATATAAAAATGTTGGGAACCACTGCACTAGACAATTCACGAGTACTTGTTCTGTATGGAGGATAGAGGAAAACGTGTAGGCAAATGACCTTGTGTTGTCATGTCCATCTTCACTAGTAATGGATGCATGGATATTGCATGGATATTGCACATGCTACAAGTCCCACTCCGATGGGTTGTTTGCTGTGCAAGACAGCCTTTGATCCCATCATCTGAAATGTCTCTTAGTTCAAGGACGAGCTCCTTCTTAATTCTTAGCAATAACATCTGCCTTGTTTTCACACCAACTGTAAATAATAAAACAATGTACAGTATGTATGTTTGTTTTCCAAACCTTTCAGAACAAAGTGTTCATCGGTTGTGCGACAAGGGAATGTCTGTTGTATGAGTTGACAGAAAACACAGTACCTGTTATAGAAAGATGTAGTTGAGTGACACAGTTTTATGATATGCCTGTTAAAATCATTCATTTTGAATTATTCATGAAATGAATGAAGCCATCTAATGAAATGTAGATGGCTTGAATCAGGTTTCATTTTGTGTTTCATGTAAACTCTACACAGTTGCATTCTGTGACTGTCACAAAGCAGGCTGATACTCCATTTGAGCAACATCCATCGGTTAGGCTGTAAACCGCAATATGAATATCAATACACACAATAGATTGACTGGAATGGTGATTTCCCACAGTCCGTCCTGCAATAAGAGCTAACATGCTAATGTAACAGTATCATTTTAGACCGTCCCCTATCCCATACCCGGGCGCGAACCAGGGACCCTCTGCACACATCAACAACAGTCACCCTCAAAGCAGCGTTACCCATCGCTCCACAAAAGCCACGGCCCTTGCAGAGCAAGGGGAACTACTACTTCAAGGTCTCAGAGCAAGTGACCTCACCGATTGAAACGCTATTTAGCGCACACCACTAACTAAGCTAGCCGTTTCACATCCGTTACACTAATACCTCTGTAACCTCTATATAGCTGTGTTCTGTGAGTGTCACTGAGTAGGCTGATACCCCATTTAATGGGGGCATAATCCATAAATCAAATCAAATGTATTTATTTAGCCCTTCGTATATCAGCTGATATCTCAAAGTGCTGTACAGAAACCCAGCCTAAACCCCCTAACAGCAAGCAATGCAGGTGTAGAAGCACTGTGGCTAAGAAAAACTCCCTAGAAAGGCCAAAACCTAGGAAGGAACCTAGAAAGGAACCAGGCTATGAGGGGTGGCCAGACCTCTTCTGGCTGTGCCGGGTGGAGATTATAACAGAACATGTTCAAATGTTCATAAATGACCAGCATGGTCAAATAATAATAATCACAGTAGTTGTCGAGGGTGCAGCAAGTCAGCACCTCAGGTGCTGAACAGTTGAAACTGGAGCAGCAGCACGGCCAGGTGGACTGGGGACAGCAAGGAGTCATCATGCCAGGTAGTCCTTAGGCATGGTCCTAGGGCTCAGGTCCTCCGAGAGAGAGAAAGAAAGAGAGAATGGGAGAGAGCACACTTAAATTCACACAGGACACCAGATAAGACAGGAGAAGTACTCCAGATATAACAAACTGACCCTAGCCCCCGACACATAAACTACTGCAGCATAAATACTGGAGGCTGAGACAGGAGGGGTCAGGAGACAATAGACCAAACCACAGGTTGAAATATACAGTAAGTATGCCCCCAATGCAATTCTAAAGTCTAATACATCCACAGTGCAAATTAAATTGATTAAAATTAACTCATTGTCTTTCGTTGAATTTATATAAGAACAGTCAGACCATGATTAGCATTATCTAGTGCAAACATGGCATGATTCCACTATTTGTATCCGTTTGCATCACTTTCAAATGGGGAATTTTATTTTGAAGGCGAACCGCAAATTCCACTATTGTGGCTAATTCTTATTGTGGCTCGCTTCACATAGGTGTCTAACGTTACCGATTCGGGTTTGACTCCGGGCTTGTCAGCTAGGCTACATTATGCCAGGTCAGGTTGTGGCGTCTATGTGGGGGAAATCCGCATAGCGGGATTGCATGCTGTTTTATGAAAGAATACCTAGTATTTTTGTCGAATAAACTACCGGATACAAATCTGCTCTGAGTCCACGGAGGGAGAAAAAACATACATCTCCTGATTCAATTGCCGGCAGAAAGAGGGAACTTCGGCTTTTGTTTTGTTCTAAAAAAACAAGTGAAGAAGACCTTTGCAGATCTGTCTGTTGGATATGATCTGAATTGTAAGGAGGCAAATCATTTTGAACTATCCATTGTGTTTCATGGAACTTGCCATTGGGGGTATCGTGCACCTCCCGCCCCTTCGCCTCTGGAGGCTATAGCAATAGCAGTGACGACCTGCAGCATTGGATGAGACACGGGATCCAAGGTACACTTGACCACAATAGAAACCCGTTTTGGACGATTTCTGCTCCCCTGCATCGTTTACCTAACTCCGTTAGATAGGTACGCATCATCTCGTTTGTTTAAAAAAAAGCTCCTTGGATATCTTCGGCAGATCTCAACGCCAATCTACCGTACGGACACCGATTCGTGGTGCGTAGTTCAAAAGCTACTGATCGTTGGAATAACTAGTCAGTCAATAATTGATGCTTTCCACGTCGGCTCATTAGCTTGAAACTAGTTCCAAATCGGCATCGGTTCTGAAGGTTACGGCGTTTTCCCAACATCCCTGGTCCAAACCATTTGGAGTGAATTGATCCAGTCCACTAAGGGGAAGCTATCAGAGAAGTTCCGGAGAGTTGAAGCGCCGTGGCGATGTTGGCGAGTGTTTGGATTGTCCTCCTGGCTGTGAACATAGAAGGTAAGCACTCGAAATACAATGCACATTGTTTTATTCGTTTTATTTCTCTATGGATACTCTAGTTGTGTCATTTCGTATCAATATTTAGCAGAATGGGTTTTAGAATTACATGTCAACAAATACATGTTTTTTGTTTCATATTAGCAGCCAAATGCCTAGCCGATATTTTAAGAATACATTTAAACACATTTTCAGATCACATATTTGCAATGCAAATAATTTGTTATTTTACAAATTGATTTCTATTGCATTTCGTTACAACAATTCCATGTCAGCAGGCTACTTGCAGTGAAATGACCGTGATAACAGGTAGATGGCGATAGTGATGTAGAGGCTCAATACCCATAAACATGTTCATACAACATAACATGACGAGACGCAGTTCCTATTTGTTTAGCCCAGGTGATCACAAGGCTCGCAACCTCCCAGAAGTATGCCTAGTTAGATATCAACATACTGTACCAGGGGAGGTCGGGTAGTAGGCTATGTTCTGTTCAATAACCTTTTGGCTGATTTTAGAGATATTTCTAAGGCTGTAGAAATGATGATAGACTACATATTTTTATGGGGAAATGTCACTTATAAAAATGCCTTATTCTCTCGTGTTTATAAACATTGCAACAAAATAACAATGCAATACATTGCTACTATATTGTATATAAATCAAATGTTATTGGTCACATACACATATTTAGCAGATGTAATTGTGGGTGTTGCGAAGTACTTCCTAGCTCCAACAGCACAGTAGTATCTAACAATTCACAACAATAAACACAAATCTAAAAGTTACAAAAATGTAATTAAGACATATGTAAATATTACATGGAACAATGTCGGATTGGCATTGACTAAAATACAGTAGAATAGAATACAGTATATACAAATGAGTTGTAAGCATTATTAAAGTGACTAGTGTTGCATTATTAAAGTGGCCAGTGATTCCAAGTCTATGTATATGGGGCAGCAGCCTCTAAGGTGCAGGGTTACGTAACCGGGTGGAAGCCAGGTAGTGGTGGCTATTTAACAGTCTGATGGCCTTGAGATAGAAGCTGTTTTTCAGTCTCTCAGTCCCAGCTTTGATGCACCTGTACTGAATTTGCTTTCTGGATGATAGCGGGGTGAACAGGCAGTGGCTCATGGTGGTTGATGTCCTTGATGATATTTGTCCTTCCTGTGACATCGGGTGATATAGGTTTCATGGAGGGCAGGCAGTGTGCCGCCGATGATGCGTTGTGCAGACTTCACTACCCTCTGGAGAGCCTTACAGTTGTGGGCGGCGCAGTTGCCGTACCAGGCGGTGAAAAAGCCAGACAGGATGCTTTCAATTGTGTATCTGTAAAAGTTTGTGAGGGTTTTAGGTGCCTGCCAAGCTGAATTTATTAAGCCTCCTGAGGTTGAAGAGGCACTGTTGTGCCTTCTTCACCACACTGTGTGGGTGGACCATTTCAGATTGTATAGTATAAAATGCATCAATGAAACATATTCCTACTATATAATAGGGAATGTCATTATGCTAAAAATGAAACAACGTATTTAAAAAGGCCTATGCTTGTTCATAATCTGGTTTTCACACCATCTGAATGGAATAGTTATAGCAGCCTCTACTCAGTCACCATCTGAATGGAATAGTTATAGCAGCCTCTAATCAGACACCATCTGAATGGAACAGCTATAGCAGACTACTCAGTCACCATCTGAATGGAATAGTTATAGCAGCCTCTAATCAGACACCATCTGAATGGAACAGCTATAGCAGCCTCTACTCAGTCACCATCTGAATGGAACAGCTATAGCAGCCTCTAATCAGACACCATCTGAATGGAATAGCTATAGCAGCCTCTAATCAGACACCATCTGAATGGAATAGTTATAGCAGCCTCTACTCAGACACCATCTGAATGGAATAGTTATAGCATCCTCTAATCAGACACCATCTGAATGGAATAGTTATAGCAGCCTCTAATCAGACACCATCTGAATGGAATAGTTATAGCAGCCCCTAATCAGACGTCATCTGAATGGAACAGCTATAGCAGCCTCTACTCAGACACCATCTGAATGGAATAGTTATAGCAGCCTCTAATCAGACACCATCTGAATGGAATAGTTATAGCAGCCTCTAATCAGACACCATCTGAATGGAATAGTTATAGCAGCCTCTATTCAGACACCATCTGAATGGAATAGTTATAGCAGCCTCTAATCAGACACCATCTGAATGGAACAGCTATAGCAGCCTCTACTCAGACACCATCTGAATGGAATAGTTATAGCAGCCTCTAATCAGACACCATCTGAATGGAACAGCTATAGCAGCCTCTACTCAGACACCATCTGAATGGAATAGTTATAGCAGCCTCTAATCAGACACCATCTGAATGGAATAGTTATAGCAGCCTCTAATCAGACACCATCTGAATGGAATAGTTATAGCAGCCTCTATTCAGACACCATCTGAATGGAATAGCTATAGCAGCCTCTACTCAGACACTATCTGAATGGAATAGTTATAGCAGCCTCTAATCAGACACCATCTGAATGGAATAGTTATAGCAGCCTCTACTCAGTCACCATCTGAATGGAATAGCTATAGCAGCCTCTACTCAGTCACCATCTGAATGGAATAGCTATAGCAGCCTCTACTCAGTCACCATCTGAATGGAATAGTTATAGCAGCCTCTACTCAGACACCATCTGAATGGAATAGTTATAGCAGCCTCTATTCAGACACCATCTGAATGGAATAGTTATAGCAGCCTCTACTTGGCTTGATGTGTCCACATCTGTTCTAAGGGATGACATCATCAACCATCAAACTACCAATGTGTTCTTCCTGGTACAAACAGATAATTACACAGTAACGACACATAGTGAAGACATTATTGTTCTAAACTAATCTTGCCAATCTTATTTCCCCATGGGACAATGAAGTATTTATTCATTATAATGCACTGGTGAGTGATTGATCATTGGAAGAGAAATCAACCATTGAAGTGGCAATTATTATTTTTTGACTGTGGGATCTTTGATTGTGAAATACTACTGTAGTTTGAAGAGTAACGTTTAAATATATATATATATATATTTAATATATTTGTGCATATTTACAAGAAACAGAGGGCCATCCAATGGGTAGTCATGCATCACTTTCTATAGGGATTGTATATTTCTGTGGGCAGAGATGTCATAAATCAGGGATTATACACTACGCAGTAATTCTCTGTAAAGCTGCAGTGTGTTTGTGAGAGCAGAGTTTGCTGTGTCCGTAAATCCAGGATTAAAGCAAGCAATTTGAATGAATGGTATGGATACCAACCGTGCCCCACCTTCCCTACACCCTACCACCTGTTTTCAGCATTGTGACTTAGATGAATGGTATGGATACCAACCGTGCCCCACCTTCCCTGCACCCTACCACCTGTTTTCAGCATTGTGACTTAGATGAATGGTATGGATACCAACCGTGCCCCACCTTCCCTACACCCTACCACCTGTTTTCAGCATTGTGACTTAGATGAATGGTATGGATACCAACCGTGCCCCACCTTCCCTACACCCTACCACCTGTTTTCAGCATTGTGACTTAGATGAATGGTATGGATACCAACCGTGCCCCACCTTCCCTGCACCCTACCACCTGTTTTCAGCATTGTGACTTAGATGAATGGTATGGATACCAACCGTGCCCCACCTTCCCTGCACCCTACCACCTGTTTTCAGCATTGTGACTTAGATGAATGGTATGGATACCAACCGTGCCCCACCTTCCCTACACCCTACCACCTGTTTTCAGCATTGTGACTTAGATGAATGGTATGGATACCAACCGTGCCCCACCTTCCCTACACCCTACCACCTGTTTTCAGCATTGTGACTTAGATGAATGGTATGGATACCAACCGTGCCCCACCTTCCCTGCACCCTACCACCTGTTTTCAGCATTGTGACTTAGATGAATGGTATGGATACCAACCGTGCCCCACCTTCCCTACACCCTACCACCTGTTTTCAGCATTGTGACTTAGATGAATGGTATGGATACCAACCGTGCCCCACCTTCCCTACACCCTACCACCTGTTTTCAGCATTGTGACTTAGATGGAGCCTTTCCTTCCTTTCATTACAAACCGTGGATATATCCCAAATGGCACCCTGTATCCTATATAGGGTGCTACTCTTGACAAGAGCCCTATGGAAATGGATGCCATTTGAGACTCTCCATGTCTGACTGTCTTCTGTCTCAGTGTAGTGTACCTACCGGAGGAAACTGCTTACTGAAATAATACCAGGCCATTATTAAAATCACTTTAAGCTTCCGACCCTGTAAATTATCTTTGGAAATACAACCTTTTAAGTGTGAAATGTGTAGTTGTGAGAATTTACTGATTGATACATGCATACATCTATAGAGAGGTGTAGTACTGTAGAGTAGAGGTCGACCGATTTATGATTCATAAATGACCAGCATGGTCCAATAATAATAAGGCAGAACAGTTGAAACTGGAGCAGCAGCACGGCCAGGTGGACTGGGGACAGCAAGGAGTCATCATGTCAGGTAGTCCTGAGGCATGGTCCTAGTGCTCAGGTCCCCCGAGAGAGAGAGAGAAAGAGAGAATTAGAGAGAGCACACTTAAATTCACACAGGACACCGAATAGTACAGGAGAAGTACTCCAGATATAACAAACTGACCCACATAAACTACTGCAGCATAAATACTGGAGGCTGAGACAGGAGGGGTCAGGAGACACTGTGGCCCCATCCGAGGACACCCCCGGACAGGGCCAAACAGGGAGGATATAACCCCACCCACTTTGCCAAAACACAGCCCCCACACCACTAGAGGGATATCTTCAACCACCAATTTACTATCCTGAGACAAGGCAGAGTATAGCCCACAAAGATCTCCGCCACGGCACAACCCAAAGGGGGGGTGCCAACCCAGACAGGAAGATCACATCAGTGACTCAACCCACTCAAGTGACCCACCCCTCCCAGGGACGGTATGAAAGAGCCCCAGTAAGCCAGTGACTCAGCACCTGTAATAGGGTTAGAGGCAGAGAATCCCCGTGGAAAGAGGGTGACTGGCCAGGCAGAGACAGCAAGGGCGGTTCGTTGCTCCAGAGCCTTTCCGTTCACCTTCCCACTCCTGGGCCAGACTACACTCAATCATATGACCCACTGAAGAGATGAGTCTTCAGTAAAGACTTAAAGGTTGAGACCGAGTTTGCGTCTCTTACATGGGTAGGCAGACCATTCCATAAAATTGGAGCTCTATAGGAGAAAGCCCTGCCTCCAGCAGTTTGCTTCGAAATTCTTTGGACAATTAAAAGGCCTGCATCTTGTGACCGTAGCGCACGTGTAGGTGTGTACGGCAGGACCAAATCAGAGAGATAGGTAGGAGCAAAACCATGTAATGCTTTGTAGGTTAGCAGTAAAACCTTGAAATCAGCCCTTGCCTTGACAGGAAGCCAGTGTAGGGAGGCTAGCACTGGGGTAATATGATCAAATATTTTGGTTCTAGTCAGGATTCTAGCAGCCGTATTTAGCACTAACTGAAGTTTATTTAGTGCTTTATCCGGGTAGCCGGAAAGTAGAGCATTGCAGTAGTAACCTAGAAGTGACAAAAGCATGGATTAATTTTTCTGCATCATTTTTGGACAGAAAGTTTCTGATTTTTGCAATGTTACGTAGATGGAAAAAAGCTGTCCTTGAAATGGTCTTGATATGTTCTTCAAAAGAGAGATCAGGGTCCAGAGTAACGCCGAGGTCCTTCACAGTTTTATTTGAGACGACTGTACAACCATTAAGATTAAGTGTCAGATTATACAGAACATCTCTTTGTTTCTTGGGACCTAGAACAAGCATCTCTGTTTTGTCCGAGTTTAAAAGTAGAAAGTTTGCAGCCATCCACTTCCTTATGTCTGAAACACATGCTTCTAGCAAGGGCAATTTTGGGGCTTCACCATGTTTCATTGAAATGTACAGCTGTGTGTCATTCTCATAGCAGTGATAGTTAATATTATGTTTTCAAATCACATCCCCAAGAGATAAAGTATATAGTGAAAACAATAGTGGTCCTAAAACGGAACCTTGAGGAACACTGAAATTTACAGTTGATTTAGCTCCTCCCATCTTGGTAGTCCTGAAATAAACACGGAATGTGTCACAAATGGCACCCTATTCCCTTTATAGTGCCTTACTTTTGACCAGGGCCCATAGGGTAGTGCACTACTTTGGACTAGGAAGTATAGGGGTAGTGCACTACTTTGGACCAGGAACCATAGGATAGTGCACTACTTTGGACCAGGGCCCATAGGGTAGTGCACTACTTTGGACCAGGTTGCATAGGCTAATGCACTACTTTGGACCAGGTTCCATAGTCTAGTGCACTACTTTGGACCAGGTTCCATAGGCTAGTGCACTACTTTGGACCAGGTTCCATAGGCTAGTGCACTACTTTGGACCAGGTTCCATAGGCTAGTGCACTACATTGGACCAGGTTCCATAGGCTAGTGCACTACTTTGGACCAGGTTCCATAGGATAGTGCACTACTTTGGACCAGGTTCCATAGGCTAGTGCACTACTTTGGACCAGGTTCCATAGGCTAGTGCACTACTTTGGACCAGGTTCCATAGGCTAGTGCACTACTTTGGACCAGGTTCCATAGGCTAGTGCACTACTTTGGACCAGGTTCCATAGGCTAGTGCACTACTTTGGACCAGGGCCCATAGGGTAGTGCACTACTTTGGACCAGGTTCCATAGGCTAGTGCACTACTTTGGACCAGGGCCCATAGGGTAGTGCACTACTTTGGACCAGGTTCCATAGGCTAGTGCACTACTTTGGACCAGGTTCCATAGGCTAGTGCACTACTTTGGACCAGGTTCCATAGGCTAGTGCACTACTTTGGACCAGGTTCCATAGGCTAGTGCACTACTTTGGACCAGGTTCCATAGGCTAGTGCACTACTTTGGACCAGGTTCCATAGGCTAGTGCACTACTTTGGACCAGGTTCCATAGGCTAGTGCACTACTTTGGACCAGGTTCCATAGGCTAGTGCACTACTTTAGACCAGGCTCCATAGGGTAGTGCACTACTTTGGACCAGGGTCCATAGGGTAGTGCACTACTTTGGACCAGGGTCCATAGGGTAGTGCACTACTTTGGACCAGGCTCCATAGGGTAGTGCACTACTTTGGACCAGGGTCCATAGTGTAGTGCACTACTTTGGACCAGGGTCCATAGAGTAGTGCACGAAGGTGTTCCTGCTAATGTTCATCTCTTCAGCTCTCTGCACTGGGCCTTGTGACGTGAGGTGTGAGACTGACTGATGCACTACTTTGATCAAGCGGCCCTGTCTGATGTACATTGAGATAATCACTGTGCTTGTAGAGAAGATCAGGATTAAATGGTTCTCTGGGGAGCTTGGGATTCACGCTGCCGGAGACAGCGTTTCAAGCTGCTCATTCAAGGTAAGTGGAATAGGTCCTAGTTCTCTCTATTTGTGTGAAGGAATGTTGGAGAACGTTGGAGTTGGTTTGTTCTTGGTTTCATCATTCTATTTGTGTGAAGGAATGTTGGAGAACGTTGGAGTTGGTTTGTTCTTGGTTTCATCATTCTATTTGTGTGAAGGAATGTTAGAGAACGTTGGAGTTGGTTTGTTCTTGGTTTCATCATTCTATTTGTGTGAAGGAATGTTGGAGAACGTTGGAGTTGGTTTGTTCTTGGTTTCATCATTCTATTTGTGTGAAGGAATGTTGGAGAACGTTGGAGTTGGTTTGTTCTTGGTTTCATCATTCTATTTGTGTGAAGGAATGTTAGAGAACGTTGGAGTTGGTTTGTTCTTGGTTTCATCATTCTATTTGTGTGAAGGAATGTTGGAGAACGTTGGAGTTGGTTTGTTCTTGGTTTCATCATTCTATTTGTGTGAAGGAATGTTGGAGAGCGTTGGAGTTGGTTTGTTCTTGGAGTCATCATTCTATTTGTGTGAAGGAATGTTGGTGAAAGTTGGAGTTGGTTTGTTCTAGGTCTCATTGCCAATCCACATCAGACATGATCTTGACACGCAGGTTAAAATGCCAAAACCAACTATATTAAATTGGAGACAGGTCAAATCACACATGAAAAAGTCACGTGTACAGCTACTGCTGTTGCTGGTTTGTCTTGGCAGATGAACTACGGGGTTGCTATATTACCTGACAGGCATGGTCTTCTTTTTAGCTGGTTCTTTGTAATCAACCAAAACCGTGCGTTTCTCTACTCTGGCGATGAATCCACAGATGAAAAGGGAAACCTAGTTAGTTTTTAATTAGTTAGTTACCATTAATTAATCTCTCCTCGTTGGTCTTTCAAGCATCCACGTGGGTTTGTGTCTCCCTGATATCCACGTGGGTTTGTGTCTCCCTGATATCCACGTGGGTTTGTGTCTCCCTGATATCCACGTGGGTTTGTGTCTCCCTGATATCCACTTGGGTTTGTGTCTCCCTGATATCCACGCGGGCTTGTGTCTCCCTGATATCCACGCGGGCTTGTGTCTCCCTGATATCCATGTGGACTTGTGTCTCCCTGATATCCACGTGGGCTTGTGTCTCCCCGATATCCACGTGGGCTTGTGTCTCCCTGATATCCACGTAGGTGTCACACCCTGACCTTAGTTATCTTTGTTTTCTTTATTATTTTGGTTAGGTTAGGGTGTGACGAGGGTGGTATGTGTGTTTTTTTCTTGTCTAGGTTTTTTTTGTACAGCTTTGGGGTTTTGGTTTGTCTAGGTAAATGTAGGTCTATGGTGGCCTGAATTGGTTCCCAATCAGAGGCAGCTGTTTATCGTGGTCTCTGATTGGGGATCCTATTTAGGTTGCCATTTGTTATTTTGTTTTTGTGGGTTATTGTCTATGTGTAGTTGCATGTCAGCACTAGTTGTTTTATAGCGTTACGTTTGTTTTGTTGTTTTGTTCGTTTGTTTAAGTGTTCCTTGTTTAAATAAAAGAAGAATGTATTCCAATCAAGCTGCGCCTTGGTCTCCTCGTTATGATGAACGTGACAGAATAACCCACCATAACAGGACCAAGCAGCGTGAAAAGGAGGAGCAGACGTTATGGACTTGGGAAGAGATTTTGGATTTTGGATGAAATACTAGATGGAGCAGGACCCTGGACGTAGCCTGGGGAGTATATGAAGATATGAGGGTACACGGCTAGAGGCAGCCCCCCTCAAAAAAATTGGGAGGTGGGCACACGAGGAGATTGACTGAGTCAGGTAGGAGACCTGAGCCAACTCCTCGTGCTTACCGTGGGGAGCGTGTAACTGGTCAGGCATCGTGTTATACAGAGATGCGCACGGTGTCTCCAATGCGCTATTCTAGCCTGGTGCGCTCTATTCCTTGCCGGACTAGAATGGGCATCCAGCCAGGACATATAGATCTGGATCTCCAATGTGTCTCCACGGGCCAGTGTATCCTGTGCCTCCTCCCCGCACTCGCCCTGAAGTGCGTGTCACCAGCCCAGTACTACCAGTGCCGGCACCACGCACCAGGCCTACAGTGCGCCTCGGTAGTCCAGAGCGTCCGGCGACAGTACCCAGTCCAGAGCGTCCGGCGACAGTACCCAGTCCAGAGCGTCTGGCGACAGTACCCAGTCCAGAGCGTCCGGTGACAGTACCCAGTCCAGAGCGTCCGGCGACAGTACCCAGTCCAGAGCGTCCGGCGACAGTACCCAGTCCAGTGCGTTCGGCGACAGTACCCAGTCCAGAGCGTCCGGTGACAGTACCCAGTCCAGAGCTTCACCCCAAGTCACGTCAAGCTTTTCCTCTGGTCACTCACCCCTAGTCTCGTTTAGCTTCACCCCTAGTCACATCTAGCTTCACCCACTCTTCACGTCTAGCTTCACACACTAGTCACGTCTAGCTTCACCCCTAGTCACGTCTAGCTTCACCCCTAGTCACGTCTAGCTTCACCCCAAGTCACGTCTTGCTTCACCCCTAGCCACGTCTAGCTTCACCCCTAGCCACGTCTAGCTTCACCCCTAGTCACTCCACTAAAGCAAAAACACACTTTACTTTCAATGAAAAATGCAGATTTTTTTAATGGTCTGTGTTCTGAAAGTCCAGTTTTATTTGAAGGTCTGTGTTCTGAAAGTCCAGATTTCAGAACTGTAACGCGACCCCTGCAGCTTGATTGAAATGTTTTTTTTTTACCTTTATTTAACCAGGCAAGTCAGTTAAGAACACATTCTTATTTTCAATGACGTCAGCTCGAGGGTTTGAACTCTCAACCTTCCGGTTACTAGTCCAACGCTCTAACCACTAGGCTACCCTGCCGCCCCAAAATGTAAAGACAATGTTCCCGTATAAGCAGAGACAGCATTCATGTTAAACTCTGCAGATATCGTGTCAGTAGGAAATGACGTTCAGCGATACACATTGAATAGAGTCCTACGTTGTTGAATGTTGTAAGGATACGGTGACATACTGTATTTTTAAGTCACATCTAAAGCTACATGGTTCCTTGTTGAGTCACTGCAACGTCCTGTTCGTAGAAGAAAATCTCCCTTCAAATATTTTGTTCCCCCTGTGGTCCCAGCTTTTTGACATGCAAAGACCAGAATCCAGGCTTTCAACCCAGGGTTAAAGGGCTCTCCTCATGAATGCCTGCTGTCTTTGAAGCACAAGTGATATACAACATGCTGAGTTCGGACTCTGACGTCTCTGCCTGCCCAAACACACAGTCAGGCCTCATTCAGCTATCGAAATGATGCCTGGAATATTATTGAAAGGATTTTAAGGATTATACAATTGGCCATCAACTTGGAAATCCTCTTTTGGTGGACTGTGTTATAGTCTATACGGTAGTGGTAGACTGTGTTATCGTCTATACGGTAGTGGTAGACTGTGTTATCGTCTATACGGTAGTGGTAGACTGTGTTATAGTCTATATGGTAGTGGTAGACTGTGTTATAGTCTATAGGGTAGTGGTAGACTGTGTTATAGGTTACTGTAAGGTAGTGGTGGACTGTTATAGTCTATAAGGTAGTGGTAGACTGTGTTATAGTCTATAAGGTAGTGGTAAACTGTGTTATAGTCTATAAGGTAGTGGTAGACTGTGTTATAGTCTATAAGGTAGTGGTAGACTGTGTTATAGTCTATAAGGTAGTGGTAGACTGTGTTATAGTCTATAAGGTAGTGGTAGACTGTTTTATAGGTTACTGTAAGGTAGTGATAGACTGTTATAGGTTACTGTAAGGTAGTGGTAGACTGTGTTATAGTCTATAAGGTAGTGGTAGACTGTGTTATAGTCTATAAGGTAGTGGTAGACTGTGTTATAGTCTATAAGGTAGTGGTAGACTGTGTTATAGTCTATAAGGTAGTGGTAGACTGTGTTATAGGTTACTGTAAGGTAGTGGTGGACTGTTATAGTCTATAAGGTAGTGGTAGACTGTGTTATAGTCTATAAGGTAGTGGTAGACTGTGTTATAGTCAATAAGGTAGTGGTAGACTGTGTTATAGTCTATAAGGTAGTGGTAGACTGTGTTATGGTCTATAAGGTAGTGGTAGACTGTGTTATAGGTTACTGTAAGGTAGTGGTAGACTGTGTTATTGTCTAAAAGGGAGTGGTAAACTGTGTTATAGTCAATAAGGTAGTGGTAGACTGTTTTATAGTCGATAAGGTAGTGGTAGACTGTGTTATAGGTTACTGTAAGGTAGTGATAGACTGTGTTATAGTCTATAAGGTAGTGGTAGACTGTGTTATAGTCTATAAGGTAGTGGTAGACTGTGTTATAGTCTATAAGGTAGTGATAGACTGTGTTATAGTCTATAAGGTAGTGGTAGACTGTGTTATAGTCTATAAGGTAGTGGTAGACTGTGTTATAGTCTATAAGGTAGTGGTAGACTGTGTTATAGTCTATAAGGTAGTGGTAGACTGTGTTATAGTCTATAAGGTAGTGGTAGACTGTGTTATAGTCTATAAGGTAGTGGTAGACTGTGTTATAGTCTATAAGGTAGTGGTAGACTGTGTTATAGTCTTTAATTAAGTGGTGGACTGTGTTATAGTCTATAAGGTAGTGATAGACTGTGTTATAGTCTATAAGGTAGTGATAGACTGTGTTATAGTCTATAAGGTAGTGGTATACTGTGTTATAGTCTATAAGGTAGTGGTAGACTGTGTTATAGTCTATAAGATAGTGGTAGACTGTGTTATAGTCTTTAATTAAGTGGTGGACTGTGTTATAGTCTATAAGGTAGTGGTAGACTGTGTTATAGTCTATAAGGTAGTGGTAGACTGTGTTATAGTCTATAAGATAGTGGTAGACTGTGTTATAGTCTATAAGGTAGTGGTAGACTGTGTTATAGTCTTTAATTAAGTGGTAGACTGTGTTATAGTCTATAAGGTAGTGGTAGACTGTGTTATTGTCTATAAGGTAGTGGTAGACTGTGTTATAGTCTATATGGTAGTGGTAGACTGTGTTATAGGTTACTGTAAGGTAGTGGTAGACTGTGTTATAGTCTATAAGGTAGTGGTAGACTGTGTTATAGGTTACTGTAAGGTAGTGGTAGACTGTGTTATAGTCTATAAGGTAGTGGTAGACTGTGTTATAGTCTATAAGGTAGTGGTAGACTGTGTTATAGTCTATAAGGTAGTGGTAGACTGTGTTATAGGTTACTGTAAGGTAGTGGTAGACTGTGTTATAGTCTTTAATTAAGTGGTGGACTGTTATAGTCTATAAGATAGTGGTAGACTGTTATAGTCTATAAGATAGTGGTAGACTGTGTTATAGTCTATAAGGTAGTGGTAGACTGTGTTATATGTTACTGTAAGGTAGTGGTAGACTGTGTTATAGTCTATAAGGTAGTGGTAGACTGTGTTATAGTCTATAAGGTAGTGGTAGACTGTGTTATAGGTTACTTTAAGGTAGTGGTAGACTGTGTTATATTCTATAAGGTAGTGGTAGACTGTGTTATGGTCTATAATGTAGTGGTAGACTGTGTTATAGGTTACTGTAAGGTAGTGGTAGACTGTTTTATAGGTTACTTTAAGGTAGTGGTAGACTGTGTTATAGTCTATAAGGTAGTGGTAGACTGTGTTATAGTATATAAGGTAGTGGTAGACTGTGTTATAGGTTACTGTAAGGTAGTGGTAGACTGTGTTATAGTCTATAAGGTAGTGGTAGACTGTGTTATAGTCTATAAGGTAATGATAGACTGTGTTATAGTCTTTAATTAAGTGGTAGACTGTGTTATAGTCTATAAGGTAGTGGTAGACTGTGTTATTGTCTATAAGGTAGTGGTAGACTGTGTTATAGTCTATAAGGTAGTGGTAGACTGTGTTATAGTCTATAAGGTAGTGGTAGACTGTGTTATAGGTTACTGTAAGGTAGTGGTAGACTGTGTTATAGTCTGTAAGGTAGTGGTAGACTGTGTTATAGTCTATAAGGTAGTGGTAGACTGTGTTATAGTCTATAAGGTAGTGGTAGACTGTGTTATAGTCTATAAGGTAGTGGTAGACTGTGTTATAGTCTATAAGGTAGTGGTAGACTGTGTTATAGTCTATAAGGTAGTGGTAGACTGTGTTATAGTCTATAAGGTAGTGGTAGACTGTGTTATAGTCTATAAGGTAGTGGTAGACTGTGTTATAGTCTATAAGGTAGTGGTAGACTGTGTTATAGTCTATAAGGTAGTGGTAGACTGTGTTATAGTCTATAAGGTAGTGGTAGACTGTGTTATAGTCTATAAGGTAGTGGTAGACTGTGTTATAGTCTATAAGGTAGTGGTAGACTGTGTTATAGGTTACTGTAAGGTAGTGGTAGACTGTTATAGTCTGTAAGGTAGTGGTAGACTGTGTTATAGTCTATAAGGTAGTGGTAGACTGTGTTATAGTCTATAAGGTAATGGTAGACTGTTATAGGTTACTGTAAGGTAGTGGTAGACTGTGTTATAGTCTATAAGGTAGTGGTAGACTGTGTTATAGTCTATAAGGTAGTGGTAGACTGTGTTATAGGTTACTGTAAGGTAGTGGTAGACTGTTATAGGTTACTGTAAGGTAGTGGTAGACTGTGTTATAGTCTATAAGGTAGTGGTAGACTGTGTTATAGTCTATGAGGTAGTGGTAGACTGTGTTATAGGTTACTGTAAGGTAGTGATAGACTGTTATAGGTTACTGTAAGGTAGTGGTAGACTGTGTTATAGTCTATAAGGTAGTGGTAGACTGTGTTATAGTCTATAATGTAGTGGTAGACTGTTTTATAGTCTGTAAGATAGTGGTAGACTGTTATATGTTTACTGTAAGTTAGTGGTAGACTGTGTTATAGTCTGTAAGTTAGTGGTAGACTGTGTTATAGTCGATAAGGTAGTGGTAGACTGTGTTATTGTCTATAAGGTAGTGGTAGACTGTGTTATAGTCTATGAGTTAGTGGTAGACTGTGTTATAGGTTACTGTAAGGTAGTGGTGGATTGTGTTATAGGTTTCTGTTTTTATTTTATTTTTTATTTTTATTTCACCTTTATTTAACCAGGTAGGCTAGTTGAGAACAAGTTCTCATTTGCAACTGCAACCTGGCCAAGATAAAGCTTAGCAGTGTGAACAGACAACACAGAGTTACACATGGAGTAAACAATTAACAAGTCAATAACACAGTACAAAAAAAGGCGAGTCTATATACATTGTGTGCAAAAGGCATGAGGAGGTAGGCGAATAATTACAATTTTGCAGATTAGCACTGGAGTGATAAATGATCAGATGGTCATGTACAGGTAGAGATACTGGTGTGCAAAAGAGCAGAAAAGTAAATAAATAAAAACAGTGTTGGGATGAGGTAGGTGAAATGGGTGGGCTATTTACCAATAGACTATGTACAGCTGCAGCGATCGGTTAGCTGCTCAGATAGCACATGTTTGAAGTTGGTGAGGGAGTTGGCTTTAGGGATTTTTTTTTTTTTTTTTTTATACCTTTATTTAACCAGGCAAGTTAGTTAAGAACAAATTCTTATTTTCAATGACGGCCTGGGAACAGTGGGTTAACTGCCTGTTCAGGGGCAGAAAGACAGATTTTGTACCTTGTCAGCTCGGGGGTTTGAACTCTCAACCTTCAGGTTTCTAGTCCAATGCTCTAACCACTAGGCTACACTGCCGCCCCTCAGTGAGATACACCTGCTGGAGCGCGTGCTATTGATGGGTGTTGCCATCGTGACCAGTGAACTGAGATAAGGCGGAGCTTTACCTAGCATGGACTTGTAGATGACCTGGAGCCAGTGGGTCTGGCGACGAATATGTAGCGAGGGCCAGCCGACTAGAGCATACAAGTCGCAGTGGTGGGTGGTATAAGGTGCTTTAGTGACAAAACGGATGGCACTGTGATAAACTGCATCCAGTTTGCTGAGTAGAGTGTTGGAGGCAATTTTGTAGATGACATCGCCGAAGTCGAGGATCGGTAGGATAGTCAGTTTTACTAGGGTAAGTTTGGCGGCATGAGTGAAGGAGGCTTTGTTGCGGAATAGAAAGCCGACTCTTGATTTGATTTTCGATTGGAGATGTTTGATATGAGTCTGGAAGGAGAGTTTACATTCTAGCCAGACACCTAGGTACTTATAGGTGTCCACATATTCAAGGTCGGAACCGTCCAGGGTGGTGATGCTCGTCGGGCATGCGGGTGCAGGCAGCGATCGGTTGAAAAGCATGCATTTGGTTTTACTAGCGTTTAAGAGCAGTTGGAGGCCACGGAAGGAGTGTTGTATGGCATTGAAGCTCGTTTGGAGGATAGATAGCACAGTGTCCAAGGACGGGCCGGAAGTATATAGAATGGTGTCGTCTGCGTAGAGGTGGATCAGGGAATTGTCCGCAGCAAGAGCAACATCATTGATATATACAGAAAAAAGAGTCGGCCCGAGAATTGAACCCTGTGACACCCCCATAGAGACTGCCAGAGGACCGGACAGCATGCCCTCCGATTTGACACACTGAACTCTGTCTGCAAAGTAATTGGTGAACTAGGCAAGGCAGTCATCCGAAAAACCGAGGCTACTGAGTCTGCCGATAAGAATATGGTGATTGACAGAGTCGAAAGCCTTGGCAAGGTCGATGAAGACGGCTGCACAGTACTGTCTTTTATCGATGGCGGTTATGATATCGTTTAGTACCTTGAGTGTGGCTGAGGTGCACCCGTGACCGGCTCGGAAACCAGATTGCACAGCGGAGAAGGTACGGTGGGATTCGAGATGGTCAGTGACCTGTTTGTTGACTTGGCTTTCGAAGACCTTAGATAGGCAGGGCAGGATGGATATAGGTCTGTAACAGTTTGGGTCCAGGGTGTCTCCCCCTTTGAAGAGGGGGATGACAGCGGCAGCTTTCCAATCCTTGGGGATCTCAGACGATATGAAAGAGAGGTTGAACAGGCTGGTAATAGGGGTTGCGACAATGGCGGCGGATAGTTTCAGAAATAGAGGGTCCAGATTGTCAAGCCCAGCTGATTTGTACGGGTCCAGGTTTTGCAGCTCTTTCAGAACATCTGCTATCTGGATTTGGGTAAAGGAGAACCTGGAAGGGCTTGGGGGAGAAGCTGCGGAGGGGGCGGAGCTGTTGGCCGAGGTTGGAGTAGCCAGGCGGAAGGTATGCCCAGCCGTTGAGAAATGCTTGTTGAAGTTTTCGATAATCAGAGATTTATCGGTGGTGACCGTGTTACCTAGCCTCAGTGCAGTGGGCAGCTGGGAGGAGGTGCTCTTGTTCTCCATGGACTTCACAGTGTCCCAGAACTTTTTGGAGTTGGAGCTGCAGGATGCAAACTTCTGCCTGAAGAAGCTGGCCTTAGCTTTCCTGACTGACTGCGTGTATTGGCGTGTACTGACTTCCCTGAACAGTTGCATATCGCTGGGACTATTCGATGCTATTGCAGTCCGCCACAGGATGTTTTTGTGCTGGTCGAGGGCAGTCAGGTCTGGAGTGAACCAAGGGCTGTATCTGTTCTTGGTTCTGCATTTTTTGAACGGAGCATGCTTATCTAAAATGGTGAGGAAGTTACTTTTAAAGAATGACCAGGCATCCTCAACTGACGGGATGAGGTCAATGTCCTTCCAGGATACCCGGGTCAGGTCGATTAGGAAGGCCTGCTCACAGAAGTGTTTTAGGGAGCGTTTGACAGTGATGAGGGGTGGTCGTTTGACTGCGGCTCCGTAGCGGATACAGGCAATGAGGCAGTGATCGCTGAGATCCTGGTTGAAGACAGCGGAGGTGTATCTGGAGGGCCAGTTGGTCAGGATGACGTCTATGAGGGTGCCCTTGTTTACAGAGTTAGGGTTGTACCTGGTGGGTTCCTTGATGATTTGTGTGAGATTGAGGGCATCTAGCTTAGATTGTAGGACTGCCGGGGTGTTAAGCATATCCCAGTTTAGGTCACCTAAAAGAACAAACTCTGAAGCTAGATGGGGGGCGATCAATTCACAAATGGTGTCCATGGCACAGCTGGGAGCTGAGGGGGGTCGGTAGCAGGCGGCAACAGTGAGAGACTTATTTCTGGAGAGAGTAATTTTCAAAATTAGTAGTTCGAACTGTTTGGGTATGGACCTGGAAAGTATGACATTACTTTGCAGGCACTCTCTGCAGTAGACTGCAACTCCTCCCCCTTTGGCAGTTCTATCTTGACCGAAGATGTTATAGTTGGGTATGGAAATCTCAGAATTTTTGGTGGCCTTCCTGAGCCAGGACTCAGACACGGCAAGGACATCAGGGTTAGCAGAGTGTGCTAAAGCGGTGAGTAAAACAAACTTAGGGAGGAGGCTTCTGATGTTGACATGCATGAAACCAAGGCTTTTTCGATCACAGAAGTCAACAAATGAGGGTGCCTGGGGACATGCAGGGCCTGGGTTTACCTCCACATCACCCGCGGAACAGAGAAGGAGTAGTATGAGGGTGCGGCTAAAGGCTATCAAAACTGGTCGCCTAGAGCATTGGGGACAGAGAATAAGAGGAGCAGGTTTCTGGTCATGGTAGAATTTTTTCAGGGCATAATGCGCAGACAGGGGTATGGTGGGGTGCGGGTACAGCTATATTTAGTGGTTGACTGTGTTTCTATAAGGTAGTTAGACTGTGTTATAGTCTATAAGGTAGTGGTATACTGTGTTTTAGGCACTGTAAGGAGGTAAGCCCAGGCACTGGGTGATGATGAGAGAGGAAAGGTAGTGGTAGACTGTTATAGGTTACTGTAAGGTAGTGGTAGACTGTGTTATAGTCTATAAGGTAGTGGTAGACTGTGTTATAGTCTATAAGGTAGTGGTAGACTGTGTTATAGTCTATAAGGTAGTGGTAGACTGTGTTATAGTCTATAAGGTAGTGGTAGACTGTGTTATAGTCTATAAGGTAGTGGTATACTGTGTTATAGTCTATAAGGTAGTGGTAGACTGTGTTATAGTCTATAAGGTAGTGGTAGACTGTGTTATAGTCTATAAGGTAGTGGTAGACTGTGTTATAGTCTATAAGGTACTGGTAGACTGTGTTTTAGGTTACTGTAAGGTAGTGGTAGACTGTGTTATAGTCTATAAGGTAGTGGTAGACTGTGTTATAGTCAATAAGGTAGTGGTAGACTGTGTTATATTCTATAAGGTAGTGGTAGACTGTGTTATAGTCTATAAGGTAGTGGTAGACTGTGTTATAGTCTGTAAGGTAGTGGTAGACTGTGTTATAGGTTACTGTAAGGCAGTGGTAGACTGTGTTATAGTCTATAAGGTAGTGGTAGACTGTGTTATAGTCTATAAGGTAGTGGTAGACTGTGTTATAGTCTATAAGGTAGTGGTAGACTGTGTTATAGTCTATAAGGTAGTGGTAGACTGTGTTATAGGTTACTGTAAGGCAGTGGTAGACTGTGTTATAGTCTATAAGGTAGTGGTAGACTGTGTTATAGTCTATAAGGTAGTGGTAGACTGTGTTATAGTCTATAAGGTAGTGGTAGACTGTGTTATAGTCTATAAGGTAGTGGTCGACTGTGTTATAGTCTATAAGGTAGTGGTCGACTGTGTTATAGTCTATAAGGTAGTGGTAGACTGTGTTATATTCTATAAGGTAGTGGTAGACTGTGTTTTAGATTACTGTAAGGTAGTGGTAGACTGTGTTATAGTCTATAAGGTAGTGGTAGACTGTGTTATAGTCTATAAGGTAGTGGTCGACTGTGTTATAGTCTATAAGGTAGTGGTAGACTGTGTTATAGTCTATAAGGTAGTGGTAGACTGTTATAGTCTATAAGGTAGTGGTAGACTGTGTTATAGTCTATAAGGTAGTGGTAGACTGTGTTATAGGTTACTGTAAGGCAGTGGTAGACTGTGTTATAGTCTATAAGGTAGTGGTCGACTGTGTTATAGTCTATAAGGTAGTGGTAGACTGTGTTATAGTCTATAAGGTAGTGGTAGACTGTTATAGTCTATAAGGTAGTGGTAAACTGTGTTATAGTCGATAAGGTAGTGGTAGACTGTGTTATAGTCTATAAGGTAGTGGTAGACTGTGTTATAGTCTATAAGGTAGTGGTAGACTGTGTTATAGTCTATAAGGTAGTGGTAGACTGTGTTATAGTCTGTAAGGTAGTGGTAGACTGTTATAGTCTATAAGGTAGTGGTAAACTGTGTTATAGTCGATAAGGTAGTGGTAGACTGTGTTATAGTCTATAAGGTAGTGGTAGACTGTGTTATAGTCTATAAGGTAGTGGTAGACTGTGTTATAGTCTATAAGGTAGTGGTAGACTGTGTTATAGTCTATAAGGTAGTGGTAGACTGTGTTATAGTCTATAAGGTAGTGGTAGACTGTGTTTTAGGTTACTGTAAGGTACTGGTAGACTGTGTTTTAGGTTACTGTAAGGTAGTGGTAGACTGTGTTATAGTCTATAAGGTAGTGGTAGACTGTGTTATAGTCTATAAGGTAGTGGTAGACTGTGTTATAGGTTACTGTAAGGTAGTGGTAAACTGTGTTATAGTCTATAAGGTAGTGGTAGACTGTGTTATAGGTTACTGTAAGGTAGTGGTAGACTGTGTTATAGTCTATAAGGTAGTGGTCGACTGTGTTATAGTTTATAAGGTAGTGGTAGACTGTGTTATAGTCGATAAGGTAGTGGTAGACTGTGTTTTAGGTTACTGTAAGGTAGTGGTAGACTGTGTTTTAGGTTACTGTGTTATAGTCTATAAGGTAGTTACTGTAAGGTAGTGGTCGACTGTGTTATAGTTTATAAGGTAGTGGTAGACTGTGTTATAGTCTATAAGGTAGTGGTAGACTGTGTTATAGTCGATAAGGTAGTGGTAGACTGTGTTTTAGGTTACTGTAAGGTAGTGGTAGACTGTGTTTTAGGTTACTGTAAGGTAGTGGTCGACTGTGTTATAGTTTATAAGGTAGTGGTAGACTGTGTTATAGTCTATAAGGTAGTGGTCGACTGTGTTATAGTCTATAAGGTAGTGGTAGACTGTGTTATAGTCTATAAGGTAGTGGTAGACTGTGTTATAGTCGATAAGGTAGTGGTAGACTGTGTTTTAGGTTACTGTAAGGTAGTGGTAGACTGTGTTATAGTCTATAAGGTAGTGGTAGACTGTGTTATAGTCTATAAGGTAGTGGTAGACTGTGTTTTAGGTTACTGTAAGGTAGTGGTAGACTGTGTTATAGTCTATAAGGTAGTGGTAGACTGTGTTATCGTCTATAAGGTAGTGGTAGACTGTGTTTTAGGTTACTGTAAGGTAATGGTAGACTGTGTTTTAGGTTACTGTAAGGTAGTGGTAGACTGTGTTTTAGGTTACTGTAAGGTAATGGTAGACTGTGTTTTAGGTTACTGTAAGGCAGTGGTAGACTGTGTTATAGTCTATAAGGTAGTGGTAGACTGTGTTATAGTCTATAAGGTAGTGGTAGACTGTGTTATAGTCTATAAGGTAGTGGTAGACTGTTATAGTCTATAAGGTAGTGGTAAACTGTGTTATAGTCGATAAGGTAGTGGTAGACTGTGTTATAGTCGATAAGGTAGTGGTAGACTGTGTTATAGTCTATAAGGTAGTGGTAGACTGTGTTATAGTCTATAAGGTAGTGGTAGACTGTGTTATAGTCTATAAGGTAGTGGTAGACTGTGTTATAGTCTATAAGGTAGTGGTAGACTGTGTTATAGTCTGTAAGGTAGTGGTAGACTGTGTTATCGTCTATAAGGTAGTGGTAGACTGTGTTATAGTCTTTAATTAAGTGGTGGACTGTGTTTTAGGTTACTGTAAGGTAGTGGTAGACTGTGTTATCATCTATAAGGTAGTGGTAGACTGTGTTATCGTCTATAAGGTAGTGGTAGACTGTGTTATAGTCTATAAGGTAGTGGTAGACTGTGTTATCGTCTATAAGGTAGTGGTAGACTGTGTTATAGTCTTTAATTAAGTGGTGGACTGTGTTTTAGGTTACTGTAAGGTAGTGGTAGACTGTGTTATCGTCTATAAGGTAGTGGTAGACTGTGTTATAGTCTATAAGGTAGTGGTAGACTGTGTTATCGTCTATAAGGTAGTGGTTGACTGTGTTATAGTCTTTAATTAAGTGGTGGACTGTGTTTTAGGTTACTGTAAGTTAGACCTTGGTGAAATGGCCTAAAAGTCATATCTATATTTTATTTTCAAATTTATGGGCGATTCATGATATGCAGTGCATTCGGAAATTATTCAGACCCCTTTGATGCTCCAAGCTTGGTACTCCTGTATTTGGGGAGTTTCTCCGATTCTTCTCTACAGATCCTCTCAGGCTCTGTCAGGTTGGAAGGGGAGCGTCGCTGCACAGCTATTTTCAGATCTCTCGAGATTTTCCATCGGGTTCAAATCCGACTGGGCCACTCTATGACGTTCAGACTTGTCCCGAAGCCACTCCTGCATTGTCTTGGCTGTGTGGTTAGGGTCATTGTCCCGTTGGAAGGGGGAACCTTCACCTCACCTCTGGAGCAGGTTTTCATAAAGGGTTTCTAAATGAGCTTTGTTGTACAATTAAATACCAAATACCCTGCATTTAAACAGCAATAATGTAATGAATTCAGAACTTGTGATATTATATCTAGTCCAACAACCATAAGTCCTATCAAAATAGTTTTACCTGCTTTTATTTTGCAATAATCACTGATCTGTCTTTCAGGTCTTCTATAAAATTATCTTTTTGTAACAACAAATACCAGAACCATGACAATTCACTAATAATGTCGCAGACATTATAGAAACCATGACCATTCACTAATAATGTAGCAGACATTAGAGAAACCATGACCATTCACTAATAATGTAGCGGACATTAGAGAAACCATGATCATTCACTAATAATGTAGCGGACATTAGAGAAACCATGACCATTCACTTATAATGTAGCAGACATTAGAGAAACCATGACCATTCACTAATAATGTATCAGGCATTATAGAAACCATGACCATTCACTAATAATGTATCAGGCATTAGAGAAACCATGACCATTCACTAATAATGTATCAGGCATTAGAGAAACCATGACCATTCACTAATAATGTATCAGGCATTAGAGAAACCATGAATAATGACTAATAATGTATCAGGCATTAGAGAAACCATGAATAATGACTAATAATGTAGCAGTCATTATAGAAACATGACCATTCACTAATAATGTAGCAGACATTATAGAAACCATGAATAATGACTAATAATGTAGCAGTCATTATAGAAACCATGAACATTGACTAATAATGTAGCAGACATTAGAGAAACCATGAATAATGACTAATAATGTAGCAGACATTAGAGAAACCATGAATAATGACTAATAATGTAGCAGTCATTATAGAAAATGAACACAGGTCTCATAAACCATCTCTGAAGCACAAACCCACATGCTAGTGACTAGCTAATATTTATATTTCAAGTTGAACCAACTTGGATCTGGGTATAATTTCACATGGTCTGAATTCAGCTAACAAGGCAAACCAGTTGAATTGTTATGAACACACCCTTCTGTGCGTCTCCGACTGTTTGATCAGCATGCTAGCCTGTCCACTTTGTTCACATGTTGAAATCAATTGGCCTACGTTATTTCTCAGAATGAGAATGAGTTGCCAATTCCTTTATATAATTGTTTTATGCTTATTGCACAATTTATAAAACACAGTCATCCAAACAGCTGGTATAATGACCTTGATTTGACTAATACGTGGTTACGTAATGCGTGACAAACGGGAGCATTCATTATCCAGAATGAATGTTCATTGGTGCATCCGTTTTAGTAGTTTCTGCTCTGCTCAACATTTGAAGAGTTGAAACATAACCTTTCCAACCGTACCCTGTTTAACATCTCCTCGAATACACAGGAAAATTATGTCTCCATGTGTTTGTGTGTCCATATGACCCATTCTGTTGAACCAAACCTCAAATACAAACCGCGAGTTGAAACCGTTTGTCAGAGAAGAAGAAGTGATCTCTCACCTTTTGTTGTTGTGAGGGGTAGTGGGAGGGGTTTAGGAGGAAAAGTTGAAGCGAGAGGTTTCACTCTCGCCAAACATCTGTCCAAAATAAGCACAATTTGTCTCTATGGGGTTGTTTGGACCTAAGCTTGTTTCCTGCCTTACCACCTTTAGGACACCGACTCCCATTGTTAGCGTGGCGACATGAGCATCTCGTCACAATATACAGATATCAGAAGGAGTGAAGGAGACGAGACCAAAAAGACAACATGAGAAAAAGCAGATATAAACGCTCATAAAAACAAAAAAATAAATAAATAAATAGATTCTGTGATATAGGCATTTGGAATATCACACAAAAACATCCATTCAAATGAATGGAATGAATGTGCTGTATCGCCCAGCCCTACTATAGGGTAGAGCACCTGTTTGTGGCTATTGTGAAGGACGGTGGTCATCTGCCAGTCAGCTAATCCCTCTCTCTCATCTTAATTACATAAAATCAATTAGACATGTGGACATCAAACCAGGGGTAATAAATGCAATCCAATATTGGAATCTTGCTCGACTTAAACGGAATCTGTTCTCTGTGTTTCCGTTCTGTCGGGTTTGTTATGGATTTGATTCTCTTTCCATCTGGTTTGTGAATGTAAAAGTTTTATATTGTTGAACAATTTTATTTTCTAGACCAGGCCTTCATTCAACAGTCTTAATAAAACTTGACTATACTGAAGTGAGACTGTGATCTAGTGGAGATGCTATTTCTGCCTGTCTTCACAGAGAGACTTCCTCTCATCTTAGTCATGCAGCAACTCCATACATGAACAGCTTGAATGATATTAAGAGGAATTATGTTCAGAGACACTGATCAAATCGCTTGTATCATAACTTTTTCTCAATACTTATTGTAACCCCCCCCAGCTGAATGTGTTGTCTGTCTGAATACCCATTGTAACCCCCCCTCCAGCTGAATGTGTTGTCTGTCTGAATACCCATTGTAACCCCCCCAGCTGAATGTGTTGTCTGTCTGAATACCCATTGTAACCCCCCCAGCTGAATGTGTTGTCTGTCTGAATACCCATTGTAACCCCCCAGCTGAATGTGTTGTCTGTCTGAATACCCATTGTAACCCCCCCAGCTGAATGTGTTGTCTGTCTGAATACCCATTGTAACCCCCCAGCTGAATGTGTTGTCTGTCTGAATACCCATTGTAACCCCCCAGCTGAATGTGTTGTCTGTCTGAATACCCATTGTAACCCCCCCCCCAGCTGAATGTGTTGTCTGTCTGAATACCCATTGTAACCCCCCAGCTGAATGTGTTGTCTGTCTGAATACCCATTGTAACCCCCAGCTGAATGTGTTGTCTGTCTGAATACCCATTGTAACCCCCCTCCAGCTGAATGTGTTGTCTGTCTGAATACCCATTGTAACCCCCCTCCAGCTGAATGTGTTGTCTGTCTGAATACCCATTGTAACCCCCAGCTGAATGTGTTGTCTGTCTGAATACCCATTGTAACCCCCAGCTGAATGTGTTGTCTGTCTGAATACCCATTGTAACCCCCCCCAGCTGAATGTGTTGTCTGTCTACAAGGGAGCAGAGAGAACAATAGTCATCCAGATAGTCAGTATGACCCCATTCCCACTCATTGGCTTTGCAGGAAATGTCCACAGTGTGATTAACTAGATTTCAACAGGGTGAAGCTTTCTTTGAGTAGTTCTTTGTTTACAGGTTTCAACAATCTGTGGTTTTTAACATTCCACTATGTTTCTGAGGGAGGGAGGCTATGTTGCATCTATTCAGACTAGACACCATCGTTAAACTGCTTCTATCCTCTCAGGTTGTCTATAAGTGAGACCCAGGGTGACATTTTGACAGGAGGAGGTAGACCTTAATGCTGTGATGTTGTCAGAACTGACTCTCACTTCCATTTCTCACCCTGCATGGCAAGTCAGTCATTTCAAAATGAGATCCGAGTCATTTTGAAAACCAGAGAACAGATGTGAGATTTAATAAGTTACCCCAGCGTCGTATATTTAACTAGTTAACTCCTCGTTGGTTATTTAACAAGTTAACTCCTCGTTGGTTATTTAACTAGTTAACTCCGCGTCGGTTATTTAACTAGTTAACTCCGCGTTGGTTATTTAACTAGTTAACTCCGCGTTGGTTATTTAACAAGTTAACTCCGCGTCGGTTATTTAACAAGTTAACTCAGCGTCGGTTATTTAACTAGTTAACTCAGCGTCGGTTATTTAACTAGTTAACTCCGCGTCGGTTATTTAACAAGTTAACTCTGCGTCGGTTATTTAACTAGTTAACTCAGCGTCGGTTATTTAACTAGTTAACTCAGCGTTGTTTATTTGGGGCGGCAGGGTAGCCTAGTGGTTAGAGCGTTGGACTAGTAACCAGAAGGTTGCGAGTTCAAACCCCTGAGCTGACAAGGTACAAATCTGTCGTTCTGCCCCTGAACAGGCAGTTAACCCACTGTTCCTAGGCCGTCATTGAAAAAAAGAATTTGTTCTTAACTGACTTGCCTGGTTAAATAAAGGTAAAATAAATAAATAAATAAAATTGAACTAGTTATTCAAGGTTTTGAAAGGAATGCATTGTCTCTTCAACACTGTGTTTTGCAGTAGTACAATGGTACCAGACTGGTAGTTAATTCTCTTTACCCCCTGGTGGTATAATCTATATACACCATATAGATATCAATAAACTCTCTCGGGTTACGTCCCAAAATGGCACCCTATTCCATATAGTGCACTACTTTTAACAATAGCCTTGGTCAAAAGTAGTGCACTACATAGGGAATAGGGTGCAATTTGGGATACACTCAAGATATCAGCCTCTCTCTGTTTGTGGCAGGTTACGGAGATTTTCCCAGCTTCAAATCCTCATTTTAGTTGGATTAAACATTTAGAAAATGATCTCTGGTATAATTGTACTTCAGAACCAATGGTAGTTTGTCTGGCTCTAGATATGTAATCATTTAGCGAATTAAACAACTGATTTCGGGTTCTGCCGCCCTCAGCTCTCTGTCTGTTTTCTTTTGTAGTTTTGTAAGAAGACCCAGGAGTAAGAAACACACTGCATGTTGTACACCTCTCATATTCTGTGTTGTACACCTCTCGTATTCTGTGTTGTACACCTCTCGTATTCTGTGTTGTACACCACTCATATTCTGTGTTGTACACCACTCATATTCTGTGTTGTACACCTCTCATATTCTGTGTTGTACACCTCTCTTACCAATCAGTGAATCACAGCAGCGTAATGGTGTATATTTTGTTAAATATAAGCTACCAGTCAAAAGTTTGGACACATCTACTATTTCAAGGGTTTTTCTTTAATTTGACTACTTTCTTCATTGTAGATTAATAGTGAAGACTTCAAACTATGAAATAACACATATGGAATCATGTAGTAACCCAAAAAGTGTTAAACAAATCCAAACATATTTTAGAAATTGCACCTCCTTTGACATCCTGTTCTGTTTGAGCTGCTGATGTAAGGATAGAGTAAATCAATAAGAGGGGGAATTCAATCTCTCCGCCATTCTGACTTGCTTATTCTTGTCTTGATTTAGAGATTAAATTGTTAATTCCCTTTTCTTTGTTATAAATCCTAGCCCTGACACCTTTGACACCTTGTCCTAACCCTGATACCCTGTCCTAACCCTGACACCCTGTCCTAGCCCTGACACCTTTGACACCCTGTCCTAACCCTGCCACCCTGTCCTAACCCTGCCACCCAGTCCTAACCCTGACACCCTGTCCTAACACTGATACCCTATCCTAACCCTGCCACCCTGTCCTAACCCTGCCACCCAGTCCTAACCCTGACACCCTGTCCTAACACTGATACCCTATCCTAACCATGACACCCTGACACCCTGTCCTAACCCTGATACCCTAACACCCTGTCCTAACCCTGCCACCCTGTCCTAAAACTGCCACCCTGTCCTAACTCTGACACCCTATCCTAACCATGACACCCTGCCACCCTGTCCTAACCCTGACACCCTGACCTAACCCTGACACCCTGACACCCTATCCTAAAGCAGACACCATGTCCTAACCCTGAAACCCTGTCCTAACCCTGACACCCTGACACCCTGTCCTAAAGCAGAAACCATGTCCTTACCCTGACACCATGTCCTAACCCTGACACCCTGTCCTAACCCTGACACCCTGTCCTAACCCTGACACCCTGACACCCTGTCCTAACCATGACACCCTAAAACCCTGTCCTAACCCTGACACCCTGTCCTAACCATGACACCCTGTCCTAACCCTGAAACCCTGTCCTAACCCTGAAACCCTGTCCTAACCCTGACACCCTGTCCTAACCCTGCCACCCTGACCTAACCCTGACACCCTGACACCCTATCCTAAAGCAGACACCATGTCCTAACCCTGAAACCCTGTCCTAACCCTGACACCCTGACACCCTGTCCTAAAGCAGAAACCATGTCCTTACCCTGACACCATGTCCTAACCCTGACACCCTGTCCTAACCCTGACACCCTGTCCTAACCCTGACACCCTGACACCCTGTCCTAACCATGACACCCTAAAACCCTGTCCTAACCCTGACACCCTGTCCTAACCCTGAAACCCTGTCCTAACCCTGAAACCCTGTCCTAACCCTGAAACCCTGTCCTAACCCTGACACCCTGTCCTAACCATGACACCCTGTCCTAACCCTGAAACCCTGTCCTAACCCTGAAACCCTGTCCTAACCCTGACACCCTGTCCTAACCCTGCCACCCTGACCTAACCCTGACACCCTGACACCCTATCCTAAAGCAGACACCATGTCCTAACCCTGAAACCCTGTCCTAACCCAGACACCCTGTCCTAACCCAGACACCCTGTCCTAACCCTGACACCCTGTTCTAATCCTGACACCCTGACACCCTGTCCTAACCCTGAAACCCTGTCCTAACCCTGAAACCCTGTCCTAACCCTGACACCCTGTCCTAACCCTGCCACCCTGACCTAACCCTGACACCCTGACACCCTATCCTAAAGCAGACACCATGTCCTAACCCTGAAACCCTGTCCTAACCCAGACACCCTGTTCTAATCCTGACACCCTGACACCCTGTCCTAACCCTGACACCCTGACACCCTGTCCTAACCCTGACACCCTGTCCTAACCCTGACACCCTGACACCCTGTCCTAACCCTGACACCCTGACACCCTGTCCTAACCCTGACACCCTGTTCTAATCCTGACACCCTGACACCCTGTCCTAAAGCAGACACCATGTCCTAACCCTGACACCATGTCCTAACCCAGACACCCTGTCCTAACCCTGACACCCTATCCTAACCATGACACCCTGACACCCTGTCCTAACCATGACACCCTGACACCCTGTCCTAACCCTGATACCCTGTCCTAACGCTGACACCCTGTCCTAACCCTGACACCCTGACCTAACCCTGACACCCTATCCTAACCATGACACCCTGACACCCTGTCCTAACCCTGACACCCTGTCCTAACCCTGACACCCTGTCCTAATCCTGACACCATGACCTAACCCTGACACCTTGCTACCCTGTCCTAACCATGACACCCTGTCCTAACCCTGACACCCTGTCCTAACCATGATACCCTGTCCTAAAGCAGACACCATGTCCTAAACCTGTCCTAACCCTGACACCCTGTCCTAACCCTGACACCCTGTCCTAACCCTGAAACCCTGTCCTAACCCTGACACCCTGTCCTAACCCTGACACCCTGTCCTAACCCTGACACCCTGTCCTAACCCTAACTAACTACTAACCACCACTCTGTTATACTACCTGTTATACTGGTATACTACCTGTAATACTGGTATACTGCCTGTAATACTGGTATACTGCCTGTAATACTGGTGTACTGGTATAATGCCTGTAATACTGGTATACTGCCTGTTATACTGGTATACCGCCTGTTATACTGGTGTACTGGTATAATGCCTGTTATGCTGGTATACTGTTATACTGGTATATTGCCTGTTATGCTGGTATACTGTTATACTGGTATAATGCCTGTTATGCTGGTATACTGTTATACTGGTATATTGCCTGTTATGCAGCTCAGTTTCCACCTCATTTTGTGTGCAGTGAGCACATAGCCTGTCTTCTCTTGAGAGCCATGTCTGCCTACGGCAGCCTTTCTCAATAGCAAGGCTATGCTCACTGAGTCTGTACATAGTCAAAGCTTTCCTAAAGTTTGGGTCAGTGACAGTGGTCAGGTATTCTGCCACTGTGTACTCTCTGTTTAAGGCCAAATAGCACTCTGTTTTTTTGTAAATTCTTTCCAATATGTCAAGTAATTATCTTTTTGTTTTCTCATGATTTGGTTGGGTCTAATTGTGTTGCTGTCTTTTGGCTCTGTGGGGTCTGTTTGTGTTTGTGAACAGAACCCCAGGACCAGCTTGCTTAGGGTACTATTCTCCAGGTTCATCTCTCTGTAGGTGATGGCTTTGTTATGGAAGGTTTGGGAATCACTTCCTTTTAGGTGGTTGTAGAATTTCACGGCTCTTTTCTGGATTTTGATAATTAGCGGGAATCGGCCAAATGCTCTGCATGCATTATTTGGTGTTCTACATTGTACACGGAGGATATTTTTGTAGAATTCTCAATTTGTTGTTTGTCTCCATTTTGTGAATTCTTGGTTGGTGAGCGGACCCCAGACCTCACAACCATAAAGGGCAATGTGTTCTGTAACTGAAGGAATTATTTTTAGCCAGATCCTAATTGGGATGTTGAGTTTTCTGTTATTTTTGATGGCATAGAAGGCCCTTCTTGCCTTGTGGAAGTTATCTGTGTTGTTGATGCTTAGGCCGAGGTATGTATAGTTTTTTGTGTGCTCTAGGCCAACAGTTTCGAGAATTTGTATTTGTGGTCCTGGCGACTGGACCTTTTTTTGGAACACCATTATTTTGGTCTTACTGAGATTTACTGTCAGGGCCCAGGCCTGTCAGGGCCCAGGTCTGTCAGGGCCCAGTTCTGGCAGAATCTGTGCAGAAGATCTAGGCCCTCCTTGGTTGGGGACAGAAGCACCAGATCATCAGCAAACAGTTGACATTTGACTTCAGATTCTAGTAGGGTGAAGCCGGGTGCTGCAGACTGTTCTAGTGCCCTCGCCAATTCATTGATATATATGTTGAAGGGGGTGGGGCTGAATCTGCATCCATGTCTCACCCTATGGCCCCATGGAAAGAAATGTGGGTGTTGTTTGTGTGTCAAATCAAATTTATTTGTCACATACACATGGTTAGCAGATGTTAATATGAGCGTAGCGAAATGCTTGTGCTTCTAGTTCCGACTGCAGTAATAACCAACGAGTTATCTAACCTAACAATTTCAAAACAACTACCTTATACACACAAGTGTAAAGGGATGAAGAATATGTACATAAATATATATGAATGAGTGATGGTACAGAGCAGCATAGGCAAGATGCAATAGATGGTATGGAGTACAGTATATACATATGAGATGGGTAATGTAGGATATGTAAACATTATATAAAGTGGCATTGTTTAAAGTGACTAGTGATACATTTATTACATCCAATTTTTCCATTATTAAAGTGGCTGGAGTTGAGTCAGTGTGTTGACAGCAGCCACTCAATGTTAGTGGTGGCTGGTTAACAGTCTGATGGCCTTGAGATAGAAGCTGTTTTTCAGTCTCTCTGACCCAGCTTTGATGGATTTTATAAAGTCTTGTGTTTTTCCCCAAACACCACTTTCCATCACTTTGTATAGCAGACTCTCAGGCCAAATTTAGTCAAACGTTTTTTTGAAATCAACAAAGTATGCGAAGACTTTACCTTTGCTTTGGTTTGTTCGTTTGTCAATTAGGTTGTACAGGGTGATTTGACATTTGCTTAGTACATTGTTTTCACTGAGGAAATGTACAAGTCTATTGTTAATGATAATGCTGAGGATTTTGCCAAGGTTGCTGTTGACACATATCCCATGGTAGTTATTGGGGTCAAATCTGTCTCCACTTTTGTGGATTGGGGTGATCAGTCCTTGTTTCTAAATTGTTTCACTCTCTTACCTCCTCTCTCTCTCTGTTCCGTCTCTCTCTAAAGACTATGGAGAAAGCTGATCTGAGTGGGGCTGGTTGGTTAGCTGCAGTATACAAAAGGGGATTTGTTACATCAAATGTTTCCTCTTTTAATGAGTGATGGTGTTCTGCTTATTTAATATTCTGCACTGATATCTCTCCAGGAGACTGGGCTTCAAAGAGGAGAAGAGGAGAGAGGAGAGGGGAGGAGAGGGGGAGAGGGGAGGAGGAGAGGGGAGGAGGAGAGGGGAGGAGAGGGGGAGAGGGGAGGAGGAGAGGGGAGGAGAGGGGGAGAGGGGAGGAGGAGAGGAGGGGGGGGCTGACTGGGCTTCAAAGAGGAGGAGAGGAGAGGGGAGGAGAGGGGGAGAGGGGAGGAGGAGAGGAGGGGGGCTGACTGGGCTTCAAAGCAACAGCTTGCTTGTGGATAGGAGAGGAGACGAGACTAGAGGGAGATTAGAAAACACAAAGACAGGTTGATTTATTCTCCCTGACAGAGAAAGAGCTAAGCTCCCTAACCTCTGTCTGCCTGCTCAAAGCAAAGCTCATCAGTGTCCAAGCAGACAGGCAGGCAGACAGGCAGACAGGCAGGCCAATAGGTAGACAGGCAGGCAGACAGGCAGGCCAATAGGTAGACAGGCAGGCCAATAGGTAGACAGGCAGGCAGGCAGGCAGGCAGACAGACAGACAGGCAGACAGACAGGCAGACAGGCAGACAGGCAGGCAGGCAGACAGGCAGGCAGACAGGCAGACAGGCAGGCAGACAGGCAGGCAGACAGGCAGGCAGACAGGCAGGCAGACAGGCATACAGACAGGCAGACAGGCAGGCCAATAGGCAGACAGGCAGGCCAATAGGCAGACAGGCAGGCCAATAGGCAGACAGGCAGGCCAATAGGCAGACAGGCAGGCCAATAGGCAGACAGGCAGACAGACAGGCAGGCAGACAGACCAATAGGCAGACAGGCAGGCAGACAGGCAGACCAATAGGCAGACAGGCAGGCCAATAGGCAGACAGGCAGACAGGCAGGCAGACAGGCAGACAGGCAGACCAATAGGCAGACAGGCAGGCCAATAGGCAGACAGGCAGACAAGCAGACAGGCAGACAGGCAGACCAATAGGCAGACAGGCAGGCAGACCAATAGGCCGACAGGCAGGCCAATAGGCCGACAGGCAGGCCAATAGGCCGACAGGCAGGCCAATAGGCCGACGACAGGCAGGCCAATAGGCCGACGACAGGCAGGCCGACAGGCAGGCCAATAGGCCGACGACAGGCAGGCCGACAGGCAGGGATGCAGGTCAGGGTGTTATTACAGTTGTCACCTTGTTATAACTGCACATGTTTCGGAAACAATCTAATGGGCCAATCTTCTAATCAGTCAATCTAATCTAAATGCTTCAGGCAGCATGGATTAAGAGTAGCTTTGTTTGGTAAGGAACAGTTAGCAGAACCAAAGATGAGCAGGTTTCATGCACTGCCTCTTTTCCCCCTCTCCTTCTCTGCCTCTCTTCCTCCTCTCCTTCTCTGCCTCTCTTCCCCCTCTCCTTCTCTTCCCCCTCTCCTTCTCTCCCTCTCTTCCTCCTCTCCTCTCCCTCTCTTCCCCCTCTCATTCTCTGCCTGTCTTCCCCCTCTCCTTCTCTGCCTCTCTTCCCCCTCTCCTTCTCTCCCTCTCTTCCTCCTCTCCTCTCCCTCTCTCCCCCCTCTCATTCTCTGCCTGTCTTCCCCCTCTCCTTCTCTGCCTCTCTTCCTCCTCTCCTTCTCTGCCTCTCTTCCTCCTCTCCTTCTCTGCCTCTCTTCCTCCTCTCATTCTCTGCCTCTCTTCCCCCTCTCCCTCTCTTCCTCCTCTCCTTCTCTGCCTCTCTTCCCCCTCTCCTCTGCCTGTCTTCCTCCTCTCATTCTCTGCCTGTCTTTCCCCTCTCCTTCTCTTCCTCTCTTCCCCCTCTCCTCTGCCTGTCTTCCCCCTCATCTCTACTTCTCTTCCCTCCTTCTCTACCCCTCTTCCCTCTCCTTCTCTGCCTCTCTGCCTCTCTTCCCTCTCTCCTTCTCTGCCTCCTTCCCCCTCTCATTCTCTGCCTGTCTTCCCCCTCTACTTCTCTACCTCTCTTCCTTCTCCTCTACCTCTCTTCCTTCTCTTCCCCTTCTCGACCTCTTTTCCCTCCCTCCTTCTCTACATCTCTCCCCCTCTCCTTCTCTGCCTCTCTTCCCCTCCTCTTCTCTACCTCCCCCCTTCTTTACCCCTCTCCCCCTCCTTCTCTACATCTCTCCCCCCTCTCCTTCTCTACCTCTCTTCCCCTCTCCTTCTCTACCTCTCTTCTCCTTCTCTACCACTCTTCCTTCTCTTCCCCCAGACCTTCTCTACATCACTTCCCACTCTCTACCTCTCTGTCTGTTATCGGAGGTAGCTGTGAACTAGCCTGTCTGTTATCGGAGGTAGCTGTGAACTAGCCTGTCTGTTATTGGAGGTAGCTGTGAACTAGCCTGTCTGTTATAGAGAACCAGAGAGGTTATTGTGGAGGGATCACTTACACATTTACACACTCTTAAACACATATACACACACACTGGCAGCCAGCTGAGAAAAGTATAGTTTAATACAGACTTTTCTACTTTGTATGAATTTTTCTCCTATTTTCTGATTTCTTTGTGCTTCGTTCCCACCAATACTAACCATGATGTGACTATAGATATGTGTTTCAGATGGAGCCACGGGTCAAACATCCCAAATGGCACCCTATTCCCTATATATTGCACTACTTTAGACCAGAGCCCTATTCCCTATATAGTGCACTACTTTAGACCAGAGCCATATTCCCTATATAGTGCACTACTTTAGACCAGAGCCCTATTCCCTATATAGTGCACTACTATAGACCAGAGCCCTATTCCCTATATAGTGCACTACTTTAGACCAGAACCCTATTCCCTATATAGTGCACTACTTTAGACCAGAACCCTATTCCCTATATAGTGCACTACTATAGACCGACCAGAGCCCTATTCCCTATATAGTGCACTACTTTAGACCAGAGCCCTATTCCTTATATAGTGCACTACTTTAGACCAGAGCCCTATTCCCTATATAGTGCACTACTTTAGACCAGAGCCCTATTCCCTATATAGTGCACTACTATAGATTGGAGCTCTATTCCCTATATAGTGCACTACTATAGACCAGAGCCCTATTCCCTATATAGTGCACTACTTTAGACCAGAGCCCTATTCCCTATATAGTGCACTACTATAGACCAGAGCCCTATTCCCTATATAGTGCACTACTTTAGACCAGAGCCCTATTCCCTATATACATAGTGCACTACTATAGACCGACCAGAGCCCTATTCCCTATATAGTGCACTACTTTAGACCAGAGCCCTATTCCCTATATACATAGTGCACTACTATAGACCGACCAGAGCCCTATTCCCTATATAGTGCACTACTTTAGACCAGAGCCCTATTCCTTATATAGTGCACTACTTTAGACCAGAGCCCTATTCCCTATATAGTGCACTACTTTAGACCAGAGCCCTATTCCCTATATATTGCACTACTTTAGACCAGAGCCCTATTCCCTATATAGTGCACTACTATAGTCCAGAGCCCTATTCCCTATATAGTGCACTACTTTAGACCAGAGCCCTATTCCCTATATAGTGCACTACTTTAGACCAGAGCCCTATTCCCTATATAGTGCACTACTATAGACCAGAGCCCTATTCCCTATATAGTGCACTACTTTAGACCAGAGCCCTATTCCCTATATAGTGCACTACTATAGACCAGAGCCCTATTCCCTATATAGTGCACTACTTTAGACCAGAGCCCTATTCCCTATATAGTGCACTACTATAGACCAGAGCCCTATTCCCTATATAGTGCACTACTTTAACCAGAGCCCTATTCCCTATATAGTGCACTACTTTAGACCAGAGCCCTATTCCCTATATAGTGCACTACTTTAGACCAGAGCCCTATTCCCTATAATAGTGCACTACTTTAGACCAGAGCACTATTCCCTATATAGTGCACTACTTTAGACCAGAGCCCTATTCCCTATATAGTGCACTACTTTAGACCAGAGCCCTATTCCCTATATAGTGCACTACTATAGACCAGAGCCCTGGGAAATATGCTTCCATTGTGACTGGATCTAGTTTGTTCTGGTTCCTCTCTGTCCTGTTCGAGCTGAATCCTGGAAGAGAAACATCATGTTGAAATATGACACCAAGACCTTTCTGTGTTAGACCTCAAGACAATACACACACACACACACTCACACCGCACACCACACCCCACACACCGCACAGGCACGCACACACACCACACACGCACGCCCGCACACACCCCGCACAAGCACACGCATGCACTAACACACAGAAGCACTTCTCGTCCAGACCCATTCAGTCTGCCAGGTTTTGGAGTTAGACTGTAAATCGACTTACTGATTGTGCTTCCTTACTAATTAATGGAAAAATAATTTGCAAGGGGAAGGAGGGGCTTAAATGTAAATGAGTCAGCCAGATTTATATGTTGTGCTCTGTGGGGTATGGATGAGGGGTTGAGAGGACAGGGCCATCATGTTTCGGATGAGGCCCACGTTCCATCCAGGGTTATGTGTGTGTTCCATCCAGGGTTGTGTGTGTGTTCCATCCAGGGTTGTGTGTGCGTTCCATCCAGGGTTGTGTGTGTGTTCCATCCAGGGTTGTGTGTGTGTTCCATCCAGGGTTGTGTGTGCGTTCCATCCAGGGTTGTGTGTGTGTTCCATCCAGGGTTATGTGTGTTCCATCCAGGATTGTGTGTGTTCCATCCAGGGTTGTGTGTGCGTTCCATCCAGGGTTGTGTGTTCGTTCCATCCAGGGTTGTGTGTGTGTTCCATCCAGGGTTGTGTGTGTGTTCCATCCAGGGTTGTGTGTGTGTTCCATCCAGGGTTGTGTGTGTGCGTTCCATCCAGGGTTGTGTGTGTGTTCCATCCAGGGTTGTGTGTTCGTTCCATCCAGGGTTGTGTGTGTGTTCCATCCAGGGTTGTGTGTGTGTTCCATCCAGGGTTGTGTGTGTGCGTTCCATCCAGGGTTGTGTGTGCGTTCCATCCAGGGTTGTGTGTGTGTTCCATCCAGGGTTGTATGTGTTTCATCCAGGGTTGTGTGTGTGTTCCATCCAGGGTTGTGTGTGCGTTCCATCCAGGGTTGTGTGTGCGTTCCATCCAGGGTTGTGTGTGTTCCATCCAGGGTTGTGTGTGTTCCATCCAGGGTTGTGTGTGTTCCATCCAGGGTTGTGTGTGCGTTCCATCCAGGGTTGTGTGTGCGTTCCATCCAGGGTTGTGTGTGTGTTCCATCCAGGGTTGTGTGTGCGTTCCATCCAGGGTTATGTGTGTGCGTTCCATCCAGGGTTGTGTGTGCGTTCCATCCAGGGTTATGTGTGTTCCATCCAGGGTTGTGTGTTCGTTCCATCCAGGGTTATGTGTGTGTGTTCCATCCAGGGTTGTGTGTTCGTTCCATCCAGGGTTATGTGTGTGCGTTCCATCCAGGGTTGTGTGTGCGTTCCATCCAAGGTTGTGTGTGCGTTCCATCCAGGGTTGTGTGTGCGTTCCATCCAAGGTTGTGTGTGCTTTCCATCCAGGGTTGTGTGTTCGTTCCATCCAGGGTTATGTGTGTTCGTTCCATCCAGGGTTGTGTGTGCGTTCCATCCAGTGTTGTGTGTGCGTTCCATCCAGGGTTGTGTGTGCGTTCCATCCAGGGTTGTGTGTGCGTTCCATCCAGGGTTGTGTGTGCGTTCCATCCAGGGTTGTGTGTGCGTTCCATCCAGGGTTGTGTGTGTGTTCCATCCAGGATTGTGTGTGCGTTCCATCCAGGGTTGTGTGTTCGTTCCATCCAGGGTCGTGTGTGCGTTCCATCCAGGGTTGTGTGTGCGTTCCATCCAGTGTTGTGTGTTCGTTCCATCCAGGGTTGTGTGTGTGTTCCATCCAGGGTTATGTGTGTGTTCCATCCAGGGTTGTGTGTGTGTTCCATCCAGGGTTGTGTGTGTGTTCCATCCAGGGTTGTGTGTGTGTTCCATCCAGGGTTGTGTGTGTGTTCCATCCAGGGTTATGTGTGTGTTCCATCCAGGGTTGTGTGTGTGTTCCATCCAGGGTTGTGTGTGTGTTCCATCCAGGGTTGTGTGTGTGTTCCATCCAGGGTTGTGTGTGTGTTCCATCCAGGGTTATGTGTGTGTTCCATCCAGGGTTATGTGTGTGTTCCATCCAGGGTTGTGTGTGTGTTCCATCCAGGGTTGTGTGTGTGTTCCATCCAGGGTTGTGTGTGTGTTCCATCCAGGGTTATGTGTGCGTTCCAGTGTATTCGTTCCAGGGGTGACTCCATTACACCATGAAATTGTATTTCTGACTGCAGCTTCATGTTCCTGCAGTGCACCTTGGGACGTCTGCCTGCATGCCTGGCTGGCTGAATGAAAAGAGCTGTGCAAATAAAGTTGATTACATTTTTTCCCGCTTGTGTTGGAGAACCCCTGAATCTCCACACGCTCCGAAACCTCTTCTGGTCCCACGCTGCCTTCAGAAGCTCATGTGTATTGTGTTGTTATATATGTTATATTATATTACCAGGCCAATGAACATGTATTAACAGTTCAACAATGCCCTGGTATTATCATATGCTGATTTAGTTTAGTTACAGACCATTTATATATTTGGGCTAATTGTGATTTTGTTTCAAAAAGGTAATCAACTTCCTCCAGATCTTTATTGAACAAGTGGGAATACCAACACCCAGTGGTCAACCTAGGTCCCCCTTATATTGGAATCTGCCTGGTCCATACTATCATCCCAGTCTAAATGGATCGGGTCCTATCATCCCAATCTAAATGGATCAGGTCCTATCATCCCAGTCTAAATGGATCGGGTCCTATCATCCCAGTCTAAATGGACCAGGTCCTATCATCCCAGTCTAAATGGATCGGGTCCTATCATCCCAATCTAAATGGATCAGGTCCTATCATCCCAGTCTAAATGGATCGGGTCCTATCATCCCAGTCTAAATGGACCAGGTCCTATCATCCCAGTCTAAATGGATCGGGTCCTATCATCCCAATCTAAATGGATCAGGTCCTATCATCCCAGTCTAAATGGATCGGGTCCTATCATCCCAGTCTAAATGGACCAGGTCCTATCATCCCAATCTAAATGGACCAGGTTCTATCATCCCATCCCAGTCTAAATGGGTCAGGTCCTATCATCCCCGTCAAATGGATCAGGTCCTATCATCCCAGTCTAAATGGATTAGGTCCTATCATCCCAGTCTAAATGGATTAGGTCCTATCACCCCAGTCTAAATTGATTAGGTCCCATCATCCCAGTCTAAATGGATTAGGTCTTATCATCACAGTCTAAATGGATTAGGTCCTATCATCCCAGTCTAAATGGATCAGGTCCTATCATCCCAGTCTAAATGGGTCAGGTCCTATCATCCCCAACGAAATGGATTAGGTCCTATCACACCAGTCTAAATGGATCGTGTCCTATCATCCCAATCTAAATGGATCAGTTCCTATCATCCCCAACGAAATGGATTAGGTCCTATCATCCCAGTCTAAATGGATCAGGTCCTATCATCCCAGTCTAAATGAATCAGGTCCTATCATCCCAGTCTAAATGGATTAGATCCAATCATCCCAGTCTAAATCGATCAGGTCCTATCATCCCATCCCAGTCTAAACTGACCGGGTCCTATCATCCCAGTCTAAATGGATCAGGTCCTATCATCCCAGTCTAAATGGATCAGGTCTTATCAACCCAAGCCAGTCTAAATGGATCAAGTCCTATCATCCCATCCCAGTCTAAATGAATCAGGTCCTATCATTCATTTCCAGTGTAAATGGATCAGGTCCTATAATCCCAGTGTAAATGGATCAGGTCCTATCATCCCAGTGTAAATGGATCAGGTCCTATCATTCCAGTCTAAATGGATCAGGTCTTATCAACCCAAGCCAGTCTAAATGGATCAAGTCCTATCATCCCATCCCAGTCTAAATGAATCAGGTCCTATCATTCCTTTCCAGTGTAAATGGATCAGGTCCTATAATCCCAGTGTAAATGGATCAGGTCCTATCATCCCAGTGTAAATGGATCAGGTCCTATCATTCCAGTTTAAATTGATCAGGTCCTATCATCCCAGTCTAAATGGATCAGGTCCTATCATCCCAGTCTAAATGGATCAGGTCCTATCATCCCAGTCTAGATGGATCAGGTCCTACCATCGCAGTCTAAATGGATTAGGTCCTATCATCCCAGTCTAAATGGATCAGGTCATATGTTCCCAGTCTAAATGGATCAGGTCCTAATCATCCCATCCCAGTCTAAATGGATCAGGTCCTATCATCCCAGTCTAAATGGATCAGGTCCTATCATCCCAGTCTAAATGGATCAGGTCCAATCATCCCAGTCTAAACGGATCAGGTGCTATCATCCCAGTCTAAATGGATCAGGTCCTATCATCCCAGTCTAAATGGATCAGGTCTTATCATCCCAACCCAGTCTAAATGGATCAGGTCCTATCAACCCAACCCAGTCTAAATGGATCAGGTCATATCAACCCAACCCAGTCTAAATGGATCAGGTCCTATCAGGTCCTATCATCCCAGTCTAAATGGATTAGGTCCAATCATCCCAGTCTAAATCAATCAGGTCCTATCATCCCAGTCTAAATGGATCAGGTCTTATCATCCCAACCCAGTCTGAATGGATCATGTCCTATCATCCCAGTCTGAATGGATCAGGTCCTATCATCCCAGTCTAAATGGATCAGGTCCTTTCATCCCAGTCTAAATGGATCAGGTCCAATCATCCCAGTCTAAATGGATCAGGTCCAATCATCCCAGTCTAAATGGATCAGGTCCTATCAACCCAACCCAGTCAAAATCGATCAGGGCCTATCATCCCATCGCAGTCTAAATGGATCATGTCCTATCATCCCAGTCTAAATGGATCAGGTCCTATCATCCCAGTCTAAATGGATTAGGTCCAATCATCCCAGTCTAAATCAATCAGTTTCTATCATCCCAGTCTAAATCGATCAGGTCCTATCATCCCATCCCAGTCTAAACGGATCAGGTGCTATCATCCCAGTCTAAATGGATCAGGTCCTATCATCCCAGTCTAAATGGATCAGGTCCTATCATCCCAGTCTAAATGGATCAGGTCCTATCATCACAGTCTAAATGGATCATGTCCTATCATCCCAGTCTAAACGGATCAGGTCCTATCAGGCCCTATCATCCCAGTCTAAATTGATTAGGTCCAATCATCCCAGTCTAAATCAATCAGGTTCTATCATCCCAGTCTAAATCGATCAGGTCCTATCATCCCATCCCAGTCTAAACGGATCAGGTGCTATCATCCCAGTCTAAATGGATCAGGTCCTATCATCCCAGTCTAAATGGATCAGGTCTTATCATCCCAACCCAGTCTAAATGGATCAGGTCCTATCATCCCATCGCAGTCTAAATGGATCATGTCCTATCATCCCAGTCTAAATGGATCAGGTCCTATCATTCCTTTCCAGTGTAAATGGATCAGGTCCTATCATCCCAGTCTAAATGGATCAGGTCCAATCATCCCAGTCTAAATGGATCAGGTCCTATCAACCCAACCCAGTCTAAATCGATCAGGGCCTATCATCCCATCGCAGTCTAAATGGATCATGTCCTATCATCCCAGTCTAAATGGATCAGGTCCTATCAGGTCCTATCATCCCAGTCTAAATGGATTAGGTCCAATCATCCCAGTCTAAATCAATCAGGTTCTATCATCCCAGTCTAAATCGATCAGGTCCTATCATCCCTTCCCAGTCTAAATGGATCAGGTGCTATCATCCCAGTCTAAATGGATCAGGTCCTATCATCCCAGTCTAAATGGATCAGGTCCTATCAGGCCCTATCATCCCAGTCTAAATTGATTAGGTCCAATCATCCCAGTCTAAATCAATCAGGTTCTATCATCCCAGTCTAAATCGATCAGGTCCTATCATCCCATCCCAGTCTAAACGGATCAGGTGCTATCATCCCAGTCTAAATGGATCAGGTCCTATCATCCCAGTCTAAATGGATCTGTTCTTATCATCCCAACCCAGTCTAAATGGATCAGGTCCTATCATCCCATCGCAGTCTAAATGGATCATGTCCTATCATCCCAGTCTAAATGGATCAGGTCCTATCATTCCTTTCCAGTGTAAATGGATCAGGTCCTATCATCCCAGTCTAAATGGATCAGGTCCAATCATCCCAGTCTAAATGGATCAGGTCCTATCAACCCAACCCAGTCTAAATCGATCAGGGCCTATCATCCCATCCCAGTCTAAACGGACGAGGTCCTATCATCCCAGTCTAAATGGATCAGGTCTTATCATCCCGACCCAGTCTAAATGGATCAAGTCCTATCAACCCAACCCAGTCTAAATGGATCAGGTCCTATCATCCCATCGCAGTCTAAATGGATCATGTCCTATCATCCCAGTCTAAATTAATCAGGTCCTATCATTCCTTTCCAGTGTAAATGGATCAGGTCCTATCATCCCATCCCCGTGTAAATGGATCAGGTCCTATCATCCCAGTCTAAATGGATCAGGTCCTATCATCCCAGTGTAAATGGATCAGGTCCTATAATCCCAGTGTAATTGGATCAGGTCCTATCATCCCCGTCTAAATGGATCAGGTCCTATCCTCCCAGTCTAAATGGACCAGGTCCTATCATTCCAGTTTACATTGATCAGGTCCTACCATCCCAGTCTAAATGGATCAGGTCCTATCATCCCAGTCTAAATGGATCAGGTCCTATCATCCCAGTCTAAATGGATCAGGTTCTATCCTCCCAGTCTAAATGGATCAGGTCCTATCATCCCAGTCTAGATGGATCAGGTCCTACCATCGCAGTCTAAATGGATCAGGTCATATCTTCCCAGTCTAAATGGATCAGGTCCTATCATCCCAACCCAGTCTAAATGGATTATGTCCTATCATCCCAGTCTAAATGGATCAGGTTCTATCATCCCAGTCTAAATGGATTAGGTCCTATCATCCCAGTCTAAATGGGTCAGGTCCAAGTCTAAATAGATCAGGTCCTATCATCCCAGTCTAAATGAATCAGGTCCTATCATCCCATCCCAGTCTAAATGATCAGGTCCAATCATCCCAGTCTAAATGGATTAGGTCCTATCATCCCAGTCTAAATGGGTCAGGTCCAAGTCTAAATAGATCAGGTCCTATCATCCCAGTCTAAATGAATCAGGTCCTATCATCCCATCCCAGTCTAAACGGATCAGGTCCTATCATCCCAGTCTAAATGGATCAGGTCTTATCAACCCAACCCAGTCTAAATGGATCAGTTCCTATCATCCCATCGCAGTCTAAATGGATCATGTCCTATCATCCCAGTCTAAACGGATCAGGTCCTATCAGGTCCTATCATCCCAGTTTAAATGGATTAGGTCCAATCATCCCAGTCTAAATCAACCAGGTTCTATCATCCCAGTCTAAATCGATCAGGTCCTATCATCCCAGTCTAAATGGATCAGGTATTATCATCCCAACCCAGTCTAAATTGGTCAGGTCCTATCATTCCTTTCCAGTGTAAATGGATCAGGTCCTATCATCCCATCCCCGTGTAAATGGATCAGGTCCTATCATCCCAGTCTAAATGGATCAGCTCCAATCATCCCAGTCTAAATGGATCAGGTCCTATCAACCCACCCCAGTCTAAATGGATCAGGTCCTATCATCCCATCGCAGTCTAAATGGATCATGTCCTATCATCCCAGTCTAAATGGATCAGGTCCTATCAGGTCCTATCATCCCAGTCTAAATGGATCAGCTCCAATCATCCCAGTCTAAATGGATCAGGTCCTATCAACCCACCCCAGTCTAAATGGATCAGGTCCTATCATCCCATCGCAGTCTAAATGGATCATGTCCTATCATCCCAGTCTAAATGGATCAGGTCCTATCAGGTCCTATCATCCCAGTCTAAATGGATTAGGTCCAATCATCCCAGTCTAAATCGATCAGGTCCTATCATCCCATCCCAGTCTAAACGGATCAGGTCCTATCATCCCAGTCTAAATGGATTAGGTCCTATCATCCCAGTCTAAATGGGTCAGGTCCCAGTCTAAATCAATCAGGTTCTATCATCCCAGTCTAAATCGATCAGGTCCTATCATCCCATCCCAGTCTAAACGGATCAGGTGCTATCATCCCAGTCTAAATGGATCAGGTCCTATCATCCCAGTCTAAATGGATCAGGTCTTATCATCCCATCCCAGTCTAAATGGATCAGGTCCTATCAACCCAACCCAGTCAAAATCGATCAGGGCCTATCATCCCATCGCAGTCTAAATGGATCATGTCCTATCATCCCAGTCTAAATGGATCAGGTCCTATCATCCCAGTCTAAATGGATTAGGTCCAATCATCCCAGTCTAAATCAATCAGTTTCTATCATCCCAGTCTAAATCGATCAGGTCCTATCATCCCATCCCAGTCTAAACGGATCAGGTGCTATCATCCCAGTCTAAATGGATCAGGTCCTATCATCCCAGTCTAAATGGATCAGGTCCTATCAGGCCCTATCATCCCAGTCTAAATTGATTAGGTCCAATCATCCCAGTCTAAATCAATCAGGTTCTATCATCCCAGTCTAAATCGATCAGGTCCTATCATCCCATCCCAGTCTAAACGGATCAGGTGCTATCATCCCAGTCTAAATGGATCAGGTCCTATCATCCCAGTCTAAATGGATCAGGTCTTATCATCCCAACCCAGTCTAAATGGATCAGGTCCTATCATCCCATCGCAGTCTAAATGGATCATGTCCTATCATCCCAGTCTAAATGGATCAGGTCCTATCATTCCTTTCCAGTGTAAATGGATCAGGTCCTATCATCCCAGTCTAAATGGATCAGGTCCAATCATCCCAGTCTAAATGGATCAGGTCCTATCAACCCAACCCAGTCTAAATCGATCAGGGCCTATCATCCCATCGCAGTCTAAATGGATCATGTCCTATCATCCCAGTCTAAATGGATCAGGTCCTATCAGGTCCTATCATCCCAGTCTAAATGGATTAGGTCCAATCATCCCAGTCTAAATCAATCAGGTTCTATCATCCCAGTCTAAATCGATCAGGTCCTATCATCCCTTCCCAGTCTAAATGGATCAGGTGCTATCATCCCAGTCTAAATGGATCAGGTCCTATCATCCCAGTCTAAATGGATCAGGTCCTATCAGGCCCTATCATCCCAGTCTAAATTGATTAGGTCCAATCATCCCAGTCTAAATCAATCAGGTTCTATCATCCCAGTCTAAATCGATCAGGTCCTATCATCCCATCCCAGTCTAAACGGATCAGGTGCTATCATCCCAGTCTAAATGGATCAGGTCCTATCATCCCAGTCTAAATGGATCTGTTCTTATCATCCCAACCCAGTCTAAATGGATCAGGTCCTATCATCCCATCGCAGTCTAAATGGATCATGTCCTATCATCCCAGTCTAAATGGATCAGGTCCTATCATTCCTTTCCAGTGTAAATGGATCAGGTCCTATCATCCCAGTCTAAATGGATCAGGTCCAATCATCCCAGTCTAAATGGATCAGGTCCTATCAACCCAACCCAGTCTAAATCGATCAGGGCCTATCATCCCATCCCAGTCTAAACGGACGAGGTCCTATCATCCCAGTCTAAATGGATCAGGTCTTATCATCCCGACCCAGTCTAAATGGATCAAGTCCTATCAACCCAACCCAGTCTAAATGGATCAGGTCCTATCATCCCATCGCAGTCTAAATGGATCATGTCCTATCATCCCAGTCTAAATTAATCAGGTCCTATCATTCCTTTCCAGTGTAAATGGATCAGGTCCTATCATCCCATCCCCGTGTAAATGGATCAGGTCCTATCATCCCAGTCTAAATGGATCAGGTCCTATCATCCCAGTGTAAATGGATCAGGTCCTATAATCCCAGTGTAATTGGATCAGGTCCTATCATCCCCGTCTAAATGGATCAGGTCCTATCATCCCAGTCTAAATGGATCAGGTCCTATCATCCCAGTCTAAATGGATCAGGTTCTATCCTCCCAGTCTAAATGGATCAGGTCCTATCATCCCAGTCTAGATGGATCAGGTCCTACCATCGCAGTCTAAATGGATCAGGTCATATCTTCCCAGTCTAAATGGATCAGGTCCTATCATCCCAACCCAGTCTAAATGGATTAGGTCCTATCATCCCAGTCTAAATGGATCAGGTTCTATCATCCCAGTCTAAACGGATCAGGTTCTATCATCCCAGTCTAAACGGATCAGGTTCTATCATCCCAATCTAAATGGATTAGGTCCTATCATCCCAGTCTAAATGGGTCAGGTCCAAGTCTAAATAGATCAGGTCCTATCATCCCAGTCTAAATGAATCAGGTCCTATCATCCCATCCCAGTCTAAACGGATCAGGTCCTATCATCCCAGTCTAAATGAATCAGGTCCTATCATCCCATCCCAGTCTAAATGATCAGGTCCAATCATCCCAGTCTAAATGGATCAGGTCCAATCATCCCAGTCTAAACGGATCAGGTCCTATCATCCCAGTCTAAATGGATCAGGTCTTATCAACCCAACCCAGTCTAAATGGATCAGTTCCTATCATCCCATCGCAGTCTAAATGGATCAGGTCCTATCATCCCAGTCTAAATAGATCAGGTCCTATCATCCCAGTCTAAATGGATCAGGTCCTATCATCCCAGTCTAAATGGATCATGTCCTATCATCCCAGTCTAAATGGATCAGGTCCTATCATTCCTTTCCAGTGTAAATGGATCAGGTCCTATCATCCCATCCCCGTGTAAATGGATCAGGTCCTATCATCCCAGTGTAAATGGATCAGGTCCTATCATCCCAGTGTAAATGGATCAGGTCCTATCATCCCATCCCCGTGTAAATGGATCAGGTCCTACCATCCCCAGTGTAAATGGATCAGGTCCTATCATCCCAGTGTAAATGGATCATGTCCTATCATCCCCGTGTAAATGGATCAGGTCCTATCATCCCAGTGTAAATGGATCAGGTCCTATCATCCCAGTGTAAATGGATCAGGTCCTATCATTCCAGTTTAAATGGATCAGGTCCTATCATTCCAGTTTAAATGGATCAGGTCCTATCATTCCTTTCCAGCCAAATCTAAATGGATCAGGTTCTATTATCCCAGACCAGACAAGTCTAAATGGATCAGGTCCCATCCTCCCAGCTTAGCCAGAGATGGGTGAGGGGTGTGAGGGTAGAGCAGTGGTGGGTATTTGTTTTGTTGGGGGATGGGGCGGTTAGCGCTGGAGGAAGGAGGGCAGTGAAGCGTGAACACGTGGCTGTGTAGAGTTTTGTGTGTGTATAACTGAGTGTGTTAATAACTGTGCACGTCCACACACAAACCTGCAGGCAGAGCTAGCTACATGTCCTCTCCCCCTCCTCCCCTCCAGATCCCCTGATCCTGACCCACTTTCCTTCCCCTCCTCCCCCAGCTCCACTTTCTCTCCTCCCATTCTCCTCCCTCCCCCTGCTGTATTCTCCTTCTCTTTAATTGCTGCGCGGCACACTGAGGCCATCTGTTCAACTCAGCCCCGGTCATCGTTGTCATGGTGATACCGGGAGGCTTTTCGGATTTGCCGTAGGACTCATCCCAGGGTGAGTCAGAAGCGATAGAGAGAATATATAGGAGGGATAGAAGAGATAGAGAGAATATATAGGAGGGATAGAAGAGAGAGAGAGATAGAGAATATATAGTAGTGATATGAAAGATAGAAGAGAAAATATAAAGGAGTGAGAGTAGATAGAATATATAGGAGGGATAGAAGAGAGAGAGAGATAGAGAATATATAGTAGTGATATGAAAGATAGAAGAGAAAATATAAAGGAGTGAGAGTAGATAGAATATATAGGAGGGATAGAAGAGAGAGAGAGAGAGAATATATAGGAGTGATATGAAAGATAGAAGAGAGAATATATAGGAGTGATATGAAAGATAGAGAGAATATGTAGGAGAGAGAGTAGATAGAATATATAGGAGTGATATGAAAGATAGAAGAGAGAATATATAGGAGTGATATGAAAGATAGAAGAGAGAATATGTAGGAGAGAGAGTAGATCGAATTTATAGGAGTGATATGAAAGTTAGAAGAGAGAATATATTGGAGAGAGAGTAGATAGAATTTATAGGAGTTATATTAAATATAGAAGAGATAAAATATATAGGAGTGATTTGAAAGATAGAAGAGAGAAGGAGAGAGAGTATGCCACTTTGTTTACATACTCATCTCATATGTATATTCTGTACTCGATACCATCTACTGTATCTTGCCTATGCTGCTCTGCACCATCACTCATTCATATCTTTATGTACATATTCTTTATCCCCTTACACTGTGTATAAGAAATTCGTTTTGGAATTGTTAGTTAGATTACTTGTTGGTTATTACTGCATTGTCGGAACTGGAAGCACAAGCATTTCGCTACACTCACATTAACATCTGCTAACCATGTGTATGTGACAAATAACATTTGATTTGATATATAGGAGAGAGAGTAGATAGAATATGTAGGAGAGAGAGTAGATATAATATATAGGCGTGATTTGAAAGATAGAAGAGAGAATATATAGGAGAGAGTGTAGATAGAATAATACGAAGAGATAGGAGGGATAGAAGAGATGGGAGGGATAGAAGAAAAATACATGTAATATGGTTTCATTTGTGAGGCAGTCTCCTTCATCACTCTCGCTGACAGGGAAACATATGGAGCCTATCAGAAGAAACAAGACACTGCTGTCAATTTAACCCAGAGAAGAGCAGCTTGATCCTAGAGTTGCCTACATGTACAGTGTCAGAGAGAGGGGGAGGCTGCTAATGAGACATGGTTCCTGGGTTGGGGTAATTGGTCTGTCGGTCTGTTGGTCGTACCATTTAAGACCAACCTCAAGAGATGCTGGCCGAGCAAGATGTAGTGATGCTGGCAGGCAGGCTTGTGTGTGTTGCCAGTCATCTTTTTGACTGGGGTCCATGTTAAACCAGGTGATCTTGCTGACAGAGCAGATCTCACTGTGTGATTTGTTTGGTTTGGAGGAACCCCATACTAAAGGACTTCACGGGTCCTACAGACCCTAAATGACCAGATCCGACCCAGGACATAAACGGATCCAGGTCCTAAATGCGGACGTTTGTCTCGGATATGTGTTGGGTCTGATATAATTGACACAGTTCTCTGGTATGTGCAATTAAAATGCATTTACTGCGTAAATTGTCCTCTGTTAATGTTATGTGTGTGAGGAGATGAGAACTGCAGTAGCTTGTTATCTTTGTCAATTGCAACTCAATAAAATGTCTATCTTCTGTCCAGCTGAAACTGGTTCTGGCTGCTCACCTTACGTGTACTGCTGAGGAGAGAGAGAAGAGAGCGAGTCAGAGGAGCCTTGGCCTAGGCTGATAGGAGAGAGAGAAGAGGGCGAGTCAGAGGATCCTTAGCCTAGGCCTATAGGAGAGAGAGAAGAGGGCGAGTCAGAGGATCCTTGGCCTAGGCTGTTAGGAGAGAGAGAAGAGGGCGAGTCAGAGGATCCTTGGCCTAGGCTGTTAGGAGAAAGAGAAGAGGGCGAGTCAGAGGATCCTTGGCCTAGGCTGTTAGGAGAGAGAGAAGAGGGCGAGTCAGAGGAGCCTTGGCCTAGGCTGTTAGGAGAGAGAGAAGAGGGCGAGTCAGAGGATCCTTGGCCTAGGCTGATAGGAGAGAGAGAAGAGGGCGAGTCAGAGGAGCCTTGGCCTAGGCTGTTAGGAGAGAGAGAAGAGGGCGAGTCAGAGGATCCTTGGCCTAGGCTCCTTTAGGCTGTTAGAGAGAGAAGAGGGCGAGTCAGAGGATCCTTGGCCTAGGCTGATAGGAGAGAGAAGAGGGCGAGTCAGAGGATCCTTGGCCTAGGCTGTTAGGAGAGAGAGAAGAGGGCGAGTCAGAGGAGCCTTGGCCTAGGCTGTTAGGAGAGAGAGAAGAGGGCGAGTCAGAGGAGCCTTGGCCTAGGCTGATAGGAGAGAGAGAAGAGGGCGAGTCAGAGGATCCTTGGCCTAGGCTGTTAGGAGAGAGAGAAGAGGGCGAGTCAGAGGAGCCTTGGCCTAGGCTGTTAGGAGAGAGAAGAGGGCGAGTCAGAGGATCCTTGGCCTAGGCTGTTAGGAGAGAGAGAAGAGGGCGAGTCAGAGGATCCTTGGCCTAGGCTGTTAGGGAGAGAGAAGAGGGCGAGTCAGAGGATCCTTGGCCTAGGCTGATAGGAGAGAGAGAAGAGGGCGAGTCAGAGGAGCCTTGGCCTAGGCTGTTAGGAGAGAGAGAAGAGGGCGAGTCAGAGGATCCTTGGCCTAGGCTGATAGGAGAGAGAGAAGAGGGCGAGTCAGAGGATCCTTGGCCTAGGCTGATAGGAGAGAGAGAAGAGGGCGAGTCAGAGGATCCTTGGCCTAGGCTGTTAGGAGAGAGAGAAGAGGGCGAGTCAGAGGAGCCTTGGCCTAGGCTGTTAGGGAGAGAGAAGAGGGCGAGTCAGAGGATCCTTGGCCTAGGCTGTTAGGAGAGAGAGAAGAGGGCGAGTCAGAGGAGCCTTGGCCTAGGCTGTTAGGAGAGAGAGAAGAGGGCGAGTCAGAGGATCCTTGGCCTAGGCTGATAGGAGAGAGAGAAGAGGGCGAGTCAGAGGAGCCTTGGCCTAGGCTGTTAGGAGAGAGAGAAGAGGGCGAGTCAGAGGATCCTTGGCCTAGGCTGTTAGGAGAGAGAGAAGAGGGCAGAGGATCCTTGGCCTAGGCTGATAGGAGAGAGAGAAGAGGGCCTTGGCCTAGGCTGTTAGGAGAGAGAGAAGAGAGTCAGAGGATCCTTGGTAGGCAGAGGATCCTTGGCCTAGGCTGTTAGGAGAGAGAGAGCCTAGGCTGTTAGAGAGAGAAGAGGGCGAGTCAGAGGAGCCTTGGCCTAGGCTGTTAGGAGAGAGAGAAGAGGGCGAGTCAGAGGATCCTTGGCCTAGGCTGATAGGAGAGAGAGAAGAGGGCGAGTCAGAGGATCCTTGGCCTTGGCCTAGGCTGATAGGAGAGAGAGAAGAGGGCGAGTCAGAGGATCCTTGGCCTAGGCTGTTAGGAGAGAGAGAAGAGGGCGAGTCAGAGGAGCCTTGGCCTAGGCTGTTAGGAGAGAGAGAAGAGGGCGAGTCAGAGGATCCTTGGCCTAGGCTGTTAGGAGAGAGAGAAGAGGGCGAGTCAGAGGATCCTTGGCCTAGGCTGTTAGGAGAGAGAGAGAAGAGGGCGAGTCAGAGGATCCTTGGCCTAGGCTGTTAGGAGAGAGAGAAGAGGGCGAGTCAGAGGATCCTTGGCCTAGGCTGTTAGGAGAGAGAGAAGAGGGCGAGTCAGAGGATCCTTGGCCTAGGCTGTTAGGAGAGAGAGAAGAGGGCGAGTCAGAGGAGCCTTGGCCTAGGCTGTTAGGAGAGAGAGAAGAGGGCGAGTCAGAGGATCCTTGGCCTAGGCTGTTAGGAGAGAGAGAAGAGGGCGAGTCAGAGGATCCTTGGCCTAGGCTGTTAGGAGAGAGAGAAGAGGGCGAGTCAGAGGATCCTTGGCCTAGGCTGTTAGGAGAGAGGAGAGAGAGAAGATCCTTGGGGTTAGGAGAGAGAGAAGAGGGTCAGAGGATCCTTGGCCTAGGCTGTTAGGAGAGAGAGAAGAGGGCGAGTCAGAGGATCCTTGGCCTAGGCTGTTAGGAGAGAGAGAAGAGGGCGAGTCAGAGGATCCTTGGCCTAGGCTGATAGGAGAGAGAGAAGAGGGCGAGTCAGAGGATCCTTGGCCTAGGCTGTTAGGAGAGAGAGAAGAGGGCGAGTCAGAGGATCCTTGGCCTAGGCTGTTAGGAGAGAGAGAAGAGGGCGAGTCAGAGGATCCTTGGCCTAGGCTGATAGGAGAGAGAGAAGAGGGCGAGTCAGAGGATCCTTGGCCTAGGCTGTTAGGAGAGAGAGAAGAGGGCGAGTCAGAGGAGCCTTGGCCTAGGCTGTTAGGAGAGAGAGAAGAGGGCGAGTCAGAGGATCCTTGGCCTAGGCTGTTAGGAGAGAGAGAAGAGGGCGAGTCAGAGGATCCTTGGCCTAGGCTGTTAGGAGAGAGAGAAGAGGGCGAGTCAGAGGATCCTTGGCCTAGGCTGTTAGGAGAGAGAGAAGAGGGCGAGTCAGAGGATCCTTGGCCTAGGCTGATAGGAGAGAGAAGAGGGCGAGTCAGAGGATCCTTGGCCTAGGCTGTTAGGAGAGAGAGAAGAGGGCGAGTCAGAGGATCCTTGGCCTAGGCTGATAGGAGAGAGAGAAGAGGGCGAGTCAGAGGATCCTTGGCCTAGGCTGTTAGGAGAGAGAGAAGAGGGCGAGTCAGAGGATCCTTGGCCTAGGCTGTTAGGAGAGAGAGAAGAGGGCGAGTCAGAGGATCCTTGGCCTAGGCTGTTAGGAGAGAGAGAAGAGGGCTTGGCCTAGGCTGTCAGAGGATCCTTGGCCTAGGCTGATAGGAGAGAGAGAAGAGGGCGAGTCAGAGGAGCCTTGGCCTAGGCTGTTAGGAGAGAGAGAGAAGAGGGCGAATCAGAGGATCCTTGGCCTAGGCTGTTAGGAGAGAGAGAAGAGGGCGAGTCAGAGGATCCTTGGCCTAGGCTGTTAGGGAGAGAGAAGAGGGCGAGTCAGAGGATCCTTGGCCTAGGCTGTTAGGAGAGAGAGAAGAGGGCGAGTCAGAGGATCCTTGGCCTAGGCTGTTAGGAGAGAGAGAAGAGGGGCGAGTCAGAGGATCCTTGGCCTAGGCTGTTAGGAGAGAGAGAAGAGGGCGAGTCAGAGGATCCTTGGCCTAGGCTGTTAGGAGAGAGAGAAGAGGGCGAGTCAGAGGAGCCTTGGCCTAGGCTGTTAGGAGAGAGAGAAGAGGGCGAGTCAGAGGATCCTTGGCCTAGGCTGATAGGAGAGAGAGAAGAGGGCGAGTCAGAGGAGCCTTGGCCTAGGCTGTTAGGAGAGAGAGAAGAGGGCGAGTCAGAGGATCCTTGGCCTAGGCTGTTAGGAGAGAGAAGAGGGCGAGTCAGAGGATCCTTGGCCTAGGCTGTTAGGAGAGAGAGAAGAGGGCGAGTCAGAGGATCCTTGGCCTAGGCTGATAGGAGAGAGAGAAGAGGGCGAGTCAGAGGAGCCTTGGCCTAGGCTGTTAGGAGAGAGAGAAGAGGGCGAGTCAGAGGAGCCTTGGCCTAGGCTGTTAGGAGAGAGAGAAGAGGGCGAGTCAGAGGAGCCTTGGCCTAGGCTGATAGGAGAGAGAGAAGAGGGCGAGTCAGAGGATCCTTGGCCTAGGCTGTTAGGAGAGAGAAGAGGGCGAGTCAGAGGAGCCTTGGCCTAGGCTGTTAGGAGAGAGAGAAGAGGGCGAGTCAGAGGATCCTTGGCCTAGGCTGTTAGGAGAGAGAGAAGAGAGCGAGTCAGAGGATCCTTGGCCTAGGCTGATAGGAGAGAGAGAAGAGGGCGAGTCAGAGGATCCTTGGCCTAGGCTGATAGGAGAGAGAGAAGAGGGCGAGTCAGAGGAGCCTTGGCCTAGGCTGTTAGGAGAGAGAGAAGAGGGCGAGTCAGAGGATCCTTGGCCTAGGCTGATAGGAGAGAGAGAAGAGGGCGAGTCAGAGGAGCCTTGGCCTAGGCTGTTAGGAGAGAGAGAAGAGGGCGAGTCAGAGGAGCCTTGGCCTAGGCTGATAGGAGAGAGAGAAGAGGGCGAGTCAGAGGATCCTTGGCCTAGGCTGTTAGGAGAGAGAGAAGAGGGCGAGTCAGAGGAGCCTTGGCCTAGGCTGTTAGGAGAGAGAGAAGAGGGCGAGTCAGAGGATCCTTGGCCTAGGCTGTTAGGAGAGAGAGAAGAGGGCGAGTCAGAGGAGCCTTGGCCTAGGCTGTTAGGAGAGAGAGAAGAGGGCGAGTCAGAGGATCCTTGGCCTAGGCTGATAGGAGAGAGAGAAGAGGGCGAGTCAGACGAGCCTTGGCCTAGGCTGTTAGGAGAGAGAGAAGAGGGCGAGTCAGAGTATCCTTGGCCTAGGCTGTTAGGAGAGAGAGAAGAGGGCGAGTCAGAGGATCCTTGGCCTAGGCTGATAGGAGAGAGAGAAGAGGGCGAGTCAGAGGATCCTTGGCCTAGGCTGTTAGGAGAGAGAGAAGAGGGCGAGTCAGAGGATCCTTGGCCTAGGCTGATAGGAGAGAGAGAAGAGGGCGAGTCAGAGGAGCCTTGGCCTAGGCTGTTAGGAGAGAGAGAAGAGAGCGAGTCAGAGGAGCCTTGGCCTAGGCTGTTAGGAGAGAGAGAAGAGGGCGAGTCAGAGGATCCTTGGCCTAGGCTGATAGGAGAGAGAGAAGAGGGCGAGTCAGAGGATCCTTGGCCTAGGCTGTTAGGAGAGAGAGAAGAGGGCGAGTCAGAGGAGCCTTGGCCTAGGCTGTTAGGAGAGAGAGAAGAGGGCGAGTCAGAGGATCCTTGGCCTAGGCTGTTAGGAGAGAGAGAAGAGGGCGAGTCAGAGGAGCCTTGGCCTAGGCTGTTAGGAGAGAGAGAAGAGGGCGAGTCAGAGGATCCTTGGCCTAGGCTGATAGGAGAGAGAGAAGAGGGCGAGTCAGAGGAGCCTTGGCCTAGGCTGATAGGAGAGAGAGAAGAGGGCGAGTCAGAGGATCCTTGGCCTAGGCTGTTAGGAGAGAGAGAAGAGGGCGAGTCAGAGGAGCCTTGGCCTAGGCTGTTAGGAGAGAGAGAAGAGGGCGAGTCAGAGGATCCTTGGCCTAGGCTGTTAGGAGAGAGAGAAGAGGGCGAGTCAGAGGATCCTTGGCCTAGGCTGTTAGGAGAGAGAGAAGAGGGCGAGTCAGAGGATCCTTGGCCTAGGCTGTTAGGGAGAGAGAGAAGAGGGCGAGTCAGAGGATCCTTGGCCTAGGCTGTTAGGAGAGAGAGAAGAGGGCGAGTCAGAGGATCCTTGGCCTAGGCTGTTAGGAGAGAGAGAAGAGGGCGAGTCAGAGGAGCCTTGGCCTAGGCTGTTAGGAGAGAGAGAAGAGGGCGAGTCAGAGGATCCTTGGCCTAGGCTGTTAGGAGAGAGAGAAGAGGGCGAGTCAGAGGATCCTTGGCCTAGGCTGATAGGAGAGAGAGAAGAGGGCGAGTCAGAGGAGCCTTGGCCTAGGCTGTTAGGAGAGAGAGAAGAGGGCGAGTCAGAGGATCCTTGGCCTAGGCTGATAGGAGAGAGAGAAGAGGGCGAGTCAGAGGATCCTTGGCCTAGGCTGATAGGAGAGAGAGAAGAGGGCGAGTCAGAGGATCCTTGGCCTAGGCTGTTAGGAGAGAGAGAAGAGGGCGAGTCAGAGGATCCTTGGCCTAGGCTGTTAGGAGAGAGAGAAGAGGGCGAGTCAGAGGATCCTTGGCCTAGGCTGATAGGAGAGAGAGAAGAGGGCGAGTCAGAGGATCCTTGGCCTAGGCTGTTAGGAGAGAGAGAAGAGGGCGAGTCAGAGGAGCCTTGGCCTAGGCTGTTAGGAGAGAGAGAAGAGGGCGAGTCAGAGGAGCCTTGGCCTAGGCTGTTAGGAGAGAGAGAAGAGGGCGAGTCAGAGGATCCTTGGCCTAGGCTGTTAGGAGAGAGAGAAGAGGGCGAGTCAGAGGATCCTTGGCCTAGGCTGTTAGGAGAGAGAAGAGGGCGAGTCAGAGGATCCTTGGCCTAGGCTGATAGGAGAGAGAGAAGAGGGCGAGTCAGAGGATCCTTGGCCTAGGCTGTTAGGAGAGAGAGAAGAGGGCGAGTCAGAGGATCCTTGGCCTAGGCTGATAGGAGAGAGAGAAGAGGGCGAGTCAGAGGATCCTTGGCCTAGGCTGTTAGGAGAGAGAGAAGAGGGCGAGTCAGAGGATCCTTGGCCTAGGCTGTTAGGAGAGAGAGAAGAGGGCGAGTCAGAGGATCCTTGGCCTAGGCTGTTAGGAGAGAGAGAAGAGGGCGAGTCAGAGGATCCTTGGCCTAGGCTGATAGGAGAGAGAGAAGAGGGCGAGTCAGAGGAGCCTTGGCCTAGGCTGTTAGGAGAGAGAGAAGAGGGCGAATCAGAGGATCCTTGGCCTAGGCTGTTAGGAGAGAGAGAAGAGGGCGAGTCAGAGGATCCTTGGCCTAGGCTGTTAGGAGAGAGAAGAGGGCGAGTCAGAGGATCCTTGGCCTAGGCTGTTAGGAGAGAGAGAAGAGGGCGAGTCAGAGGATCCTTGGCCTAGGCTGTTAGGAGAGAGAGAAGAGGGCGAGTCAGAGGATCCTTGGCCTAGGCTGTTAGGAGAGAGAGAAGAGGGCGAGTCAGAGGATCCTTGGCCTAGGCTGTTAGGAGAGAGAGAAGAGGGCGAGTCAGAGGATCCTTGGCCTAGGCTGTTAGGAGAGAGAGAAGAGGGCGAGTCAGAGGAGCCTTGGCCTAGGCTGTTAGGAGAGAGAGAAGAGGGCGAGTCAGAGGATCCTTGGCCTAGGCTGTTAGGGAGAGAGAAGAGGGCGAGTCAGAGGATCCTTGGCCTAGGCTGTTAGGAGAGAGAGAAGAGGGCGAGTCAGAGGAGCCTTGGCCTAGGCTGTTAGGAGAGAGAGAAGAGGGCGAGTCAGAGGATCCTTGGCCTAGGCTGTTAGGAGAGAGAGAAGAGGGCGAGTCAGAGGAGCCTTGGCCTAGGCTGATAGGAGAGAGAGAAGAGGGCGAGTCAGAGGATCCTTGGCCTAGGCTGTTAGGAGAGAGAGAAGAGAGCGAGTCAGAGGATCCTTGGCCTAGGCTGTTAGGAGAGAGAGAAGAGAGCGAGTCAGAGGATCCTTGGCCTAGGCTGTTAGGAGAGAGAGAAGAGGGCGAGTCAGAGGATCCTTGGCCTAGGCTGTTAGGAGAGAGAGAAGAGGGCGAGTCAGAGGATCCTTGGCCTAGGCTGTTAGGAGAGAGAGAAGAGGGCGAGTCAGAGGAGCCTTGGCCTAGGCTGTTAGGAGAGAGAGAAGAGGGCGAGTCAGAGGATCCTTGGCCTAGGCTGATAGGAGAGAGAGAAGAGGGCGAGTCAGAGGATCCTTGGCCTAGGCTGTTAGGAGAGAGAGAAGAGGGCGAGTCAGAGGAGCCTTGGCCTAGGCTGTTAGGAGAGAGAGAAGAGGGCGAGTCAGAGGATCCTTGGCCTAGGCTGATAGGAGAGAGAGAAGAGGGCGAGTCAGAGGATCCTTGGCCTAGGCTGTTAGGAGAGAGAGAAGAGGGCGAGTCAGAGGAGCCTTGGCCTAGGCTGTTAGGAGAGAGAAGAGGGCGAGTCAGAGGAGCCTTGGCCTAGGCTGTTAGGAGAGAGAGAAGAGGGCGAGTCAGAGGATCCTTGGCCTAGGCTGTTAGGAGAGAGAGAAGAGGGCGAGTCAGAGGATCCTTGGCCTAGGCTGATAGGAGAGAGAGAAGAGGGCGAGTCAGAGGATCCTTGGCCTAGGCTGTTAGGAGAGAGAGAAGAGGGCGAGTCAGAGGAGCCTTGGCCTAGGCTGTTAGGAGAGAGAAGAGGGCGAGTCAGAGGAGCCTTGGCCTAGGCTGATAGGAGAGAGAGAAGAGGGCGAGTCAGAGGAGCCTTGGCCTAGGCTGTTAGGAGAGAGAGAAGAGGGCGAGTCAGAGGATCCTTGGCCTAGGCTGTTAGGAGAGAGAAGAGGGCGAGTCAGAGGAGCCTTGGCCTAGGCTGTTAGGAGAGAGAGAAGAGGGCGAGTCAGAGGAGCCTTGGCCTAGGCTGATAGGAGAGAGAGAAGAGGGCGAGTCAGAGGATCCTTGGCCTAGGCTGTTAGGAGAGAGAGAAGAGGGCGAGTCAGAGGATCCTTGGCCTAGGCTGTTAGGAGAGAGAGAGAAGAGGGCGAGTCAGAGGAGCCTTGGCCTAGGCTGTTAGGAGAGAGAGAAGAGGGCGAGTCAGAGGAGCCTTGGCCTAGGCTGTTAGGAGAGAGAGAAGAGAGCGAGTCAGAGGATCCTTGGCCTAGGCTGTTAGGAGAGAGAGAAGAGGGCGAGTCAGAGGATCCTTGGCCTAGGCTGATAGGAGAGAGAGAAGAGGGCGAGTCAGAGGATCCTTGGCCTAGGCTGTTAGGAGAGAGAGAAGAGGGCGAGTCAGAGGATCCTTGGCCTAGGCTGTTAGGAGAGAGAGAAGAGGGCGAGTCAGAGGATCCTTGGCCTAGGCTGTTAGGGAGAGAGAAGAGAGCGAGTCAGAGGATCCTTGGCCTAGGCTGTTAGGAGAGAGAGAAGAGAGCGAGTCAGAGGAGCCTTGGCCTAGGCTGTTAGGAGAGAGAGAAGAGGGCGAGTCAGAGGAGCCTTGGCCTAGGCTGTTAGGGAGAGAGAGAAGAGGGCGAGTCAGAGGATCCTTGGCCTAGGCTGATAGGAGAGAGAGAAGAGGGCGAGTCAGAGGATCCTTGGCCTAGGCTGTTAGGAGAGAGAGAAGAGGGCGAGTCAGAGGATCCTTGGCCTAGGCTGTTAGGAGAGAGAAGAGGGCGAGTCAGAGGAGCCTTGGCCTAGGCTGTTAGGAGAGAGAGAAGAGGGCGAGTCAGAGGATCCTTGGCCTAGGCTGTTAGGAGAGAGAGAAGAGGGCGAGTCAGAGGAGCCTTGGCCTAGGCTGATAGGAGAGAGAGAAGAGGGCGAGTCAGAGGATCCTTGGCCTAGGCTGTTAGGAGAGAGAGAAGAGGGCGAGTCAGAGGATCCTTGGCCTAGGCTGTTAGGAGAGAGAAGAGGGCGAGTCAGAGGATCCTTGGCCTAGGCTGTTAGGAGAGAGAGAAGAGAGCGAGTCAGAGGATCCTTGGCCTAGGCTGTTAGGAGAGAGAAGAGGGCGAGTCAGAGGAGCCTTGGCCTAGGCTGATAGGAGAGAGAGAAGAGGGCGAGTCAGAGGATCCTTGGCCTAGGCTGTTAGGAGAGAGAGAAGAGGGCGAGTCAGAGGAGCCTTGGCCTAGGCTGTTAGGAGAGAGAGAAGAGGGCGAGTCAGAGGAGCCTTGGCCTAGGCTGTTAGGGAGAGAGAAGAGGGCGAGTCAGAGGATCCTTGGCCTAGGCTGATAGGAGAGAGAGAAGAGGGCGAGTCAGAGGATCCTTGGCCTAGGCTGTTAGGAGAGAGAGAAGAGAGCGAGTCAGAGGAGCCTTGGCCTAGGCTGATAGGAGAGAGAGAAGAGGGCGAGTCAGAGGATCCTTGGCCTAGGCTGTTAGGAGAGAGAGAAGAGGGCGAGTCAGAGGAGCCTTGGCCTAGGCTGTTAGGAGAGAGAGAAGAGGGCGAGTCAGAGGATCCTTGGCCTAGGCTGTTAGGAGAGAGAGAAGAGGGCGAGTCAGAGGAGCCTTGGCCTAGGCTGTTAGGAGAGAGAGAAGAGGGCGAGTCAGAGGAGCCTTGGCCTAGGCTGTTAGGAGAGAGAGAAGAGGGCGAGTCAGAGGATCCTTGGCCTAGGCTGTTAGGGAGAGAGAAGAGGGCGAGTCAGAGGATCCTTGGCCTAGGCTGATAGGAGAGAGAGAAGAGAGCGAGTCAGAGGATCCTTGGCCTAGGCTGTTAGGAGAGAGAGAAGAGGGCGAGTCAGAGGAGCCTTGGCCTAGGCTGATAGGAGAGAGAGAAGAGGGCGAGTCAGAGGAGCCTTGGCCTAGGCTGTTAGGGAGAGAGAGAAGAGGGCGAGTCAGAGGATCCTTGGCCTAGGCTGTTAGGAGAGAGAGAAGAGGGCGAGTCAGAGGATCCTTGGCCTAGGCTGTTAGGAGAGAGAGAAGAGGGCGAGTCAGAGGATCCTTGGCCTAGGCTGATAGGAGAGAGAGAAGAGGGCGAGTCAGAGGAGCCTTGGCCTAGGCTGTTAGGAGAGAGAGAAGAGGGCGAGTCAGAGGATCCTTGGCCTAGGCTGTTAGGAGAGAGAGAAGAGGGCGAGTCAGAGGATCCTTGGCCTAGGCTGATAGGAGAGAGAGAAGAGGGCGAGTCAGAGGATCCTTGGCCTAGGCTGTTAGGAGAGAGAGAAGAGGGCGAGTCAGAGGATCCTTGGCCTAGGCTGATAGGAGAGAGAGAAGAGGGCGAGTCAGAGGATCCTTGGCCTAGGCTGATAGGAGAGAGAGAAGAGGGCGAGTCAGAGGATCCTTGGCCTAGGCTGTTAGGAGAGAGAGAAGAGGGCGAGTCAGAGGATCCTTGGCCTAGGCTGATAGGAGAGAGAGAAGAGGGCGAGTCAGAGGATCCTTGGCCTAGGCTGTTAGGAGAGAGAGAAGAGGGCGAGTCAGAGGATCCTTGGCCTAGGCTGTTAGGAGAGAGAGAAGATGTACAGGGGCAGGCCAGAGGGATTGATGCTGATGTACAGGGGCAGGCCAGAGAGATGGATGCTGATGTACAGGGGCAGGCCAGAGAGATGGATGCTGATGTACAGGGGCAGGCCAGAGAGATGGATGATGATGTACAGGGGCAGGCCAGAGAGATGGATGATGATGCACAGGGGCAGGCCAGAGAGATGGATGATGATGTACAGGGGCAGGCCAGAGAGATGGATGATGATGCACAGGGGCAGGCCAGAGGGATTGATGCTGATGCACAGGGGCAGGCCAGAGGGATTGATGCTGATGCACAGGGGCAGGCCAGAGGGATTGATGCTGATGTACAGGGGCAGGCCAGAGGGATTGATGCTGATGTACAGGGGCAGGCCAGAGGGATTGATGCTGATGTACAGGGGCAGGCCAGAGAGATGGATGCTGATGTACAGGGGCAGGCCAGAGAGATGGATGATGATGTACAGGGGCAGGCCAGAGAGATGGATGATGATGCACAGGGGCAGGCCAGAGAGATGGATGATGATGTACAGGGGCAGGCCAGAGAGATGGATGATGATGCACAGGGGCAGGCCAGAGGGATTGATGCTGATGCACAGGGGCAGGCCAGAGGGATTGATGCTGATGTACAGGGGCAGGCCAGAGGGATTGATGCTGATGCACAGGGGCAGGCCAGAGGGATTGATGCTGATGCACAGGGGCAGGCCAGAGGGATTGATGCTGATGCACAGGGGCAGGCCAGAGGGATTGATGCTGATGCACAGGGGCAGGCCAGAGGGATTGATGCTGATGCACAGGGGCAGGCCAGAGGGATTGATGCTGATGCACAGGGGCAGGCCAGAGGGATTGATGCTGATGCACAGGGGCAGGCCAGAGGGATTGATGCTGATGCACAGGGGCAGGCCAGAGGGATTGATGCTGATGCACAGGGGCAGGCCAGAGGGATTGATGCTGATGCACAGGGGCAGGCCAGAGGGATTGATGCTGATGTACAGGGGCAGGCCAGAGGGATTGACATCCCTAATGTCACCCTGTTCCCTATTTAGTGCTCTATATGGAAGTAGTGATTGGTCAACAGTAGTGCACTATAAAAGGGAATAGGGTGCCATTTGGGACACTGATGAGTGTCATGGAGCTCCCCCCCTCTTCTCCATCTCTCCTCCATCTCTCCTCCCTCTCTCCTCCCTCTCTCCTCCCTCTCTCCTCCTCCTCTCCTCCCTCGGAAAATCCATCATTGAGAGAGAGAACCCAGCTAGCGAGAGGTCACACGAGACTTCAACTACTTCCCATGCAGATGAAATGATTGTCATTCCTGAGGTCATCCCAGAGGGGAAGCATGTTTGCATGCTTGCATTTTATTTGATCTGTAGTTGATAATTGATGTGTTCTATCCTCCAGGTGTAGCATTACACTTGCAGCGTATGCAAAAAAATAAATACTGAAGTAGGCCAGTGTGTGTGTGTACTTCCAGCACGTCGGTGTGTGTCATGTTTCCTCTCAGGTACACACAGGGGAAATAGAGCTGAACGATCAGCATAGAATGATTGGGCCGGGTCCAAGTTAGTGCTGTAGTGGGGTAATGGGCCTGGTCCATGTTAGTTCTGTAGTGGGGTAATGGCCGGGTCCATGTTAGTGCTGTAGTGGGATAATGGGCCTGGTCCATGTTACTGACCCTGTTTATACCCTGATACTGACCCTGTATATACACTGGTACTGACCCTATATATACACTATAGCTGACCCTGGTACTGAACCTATATATACACTGTAGCTGACCCTGTATATACCCTTTGGGGCGGCAGGGTAGCCTAGTGGTTAGAGCGTTGTTTATACCCTGACACTGACCCTGTATATACCCTTGAGCTGACCCTTGAGCTGACCCTGGAACTGACCCTGATACTGACCCTGGCACTGACCCTGTACTGACCCTGGTACTGACCCTGGTACTGACCCTGGAACTGACCATGTATATACACTGTAACTGACCTTGGAACTGACCCTGGAACTGACCCTGATACTGACCCTGGCACTGACCCTGGCACTGACCCTGGCACTGACCCTGTACTGACCCTGGTACTGACACTGGAACTGACCCTGTATATACACTGTAACTGACCCTGATACTGACCCTGATACTGACCCTGGTACTGACCCTGGAACTGACCCTGGTACTGACCCTGGAACTGACCCTGGTACTGACCCTGATACTGACCCTGGTACTGACCCTGTATATACCCTGTAACTGACCCTGATACTGACCCTGTATATACACTGTAACTGACCTTGGAACTGACCCTGGAACTGACCCTGGAACTGACCCTGTATATACACTGTAACTGACCCTGATACTGACCCTGGTACTGACCCTGTATATACACTGTAACTGACACTGTAACTGACCCTGGAACTGACCCTGGTACTGACCCTGGAACTGACCCTGGTACTGACTCTGGTACTGACTCAGGTACTGACCCTGAAACTGACCCTGTATATACACTGTAACTGACCCTGGTACTGACCCTGTTTTGACCCTGGTACTGACCCTGGTACTGACCCTGTATATACACTGTAACTGAACCTGGTACTGACCCTGGTACTGACCCTGATACTGACCCTGGTACTAACCCTGGTACTGACCCTGATACTGACCCTGGAACTGACCCTGGTACTGACCCTGGAACTGACCCTGGTACTGACCCTGGTACTGACCCTGGAACTGACCCTGGTACTGACCCTGGTACTGACCCTGTTTATACACTGTAACTGACCTTGGAACTGACCCTGGAACTGACCCTGATACTGACCCTGTATATACACTGTAACTGACCCTGGTACTGACCCTGTTTTGACCCTGGTACTGACCCTGGTACTGACCCTGTATATACACTGTAACTGACCCTGATACTGACCCTGATACTGACCCTGGTACTGACCCTGGAACTGACCCTGGTACTGACCCTGGAACTGACCCTGGTACTGACCCTGGTACTGACCCTGGAACTGACCCTGGTACTGACCCTGGTACTGACCCTGTATATACACTGGAACTGACCCTGGTACTGACCCTGTTTATACCCTGATACTGACCCTTGTACTGACCCTGATACTGACCCTGGTACTGACCCTGTATATACACTGGAACTGACCCTGGTACTGACCCTGTTTTGACCCTGGTACTGACCCTGGTACTGACCCTGTATATACACTGTAACTGACCCTGGTACTGACCCTGGTACTGACCCTGATACTGACCCTGGTACTAATCCTGGTACTGACCCTGATACTGACCCTGGAACTGACCCTGGTACTGACCCTGGAACTGACCCTGGTACTGACCCTGGTACTGACCCTGGAACTGACCCTGGAACTGACACTGGAACTGACCCTGGTACTGACCCTGTTTATACACTGTAGCTGACCCTGGTACTGATCCTGGTACTGACCCTGATACTGACCCTGTATGTACACTGTAGCTGACCCTGGTACTGATCCTGGTACTGACCCTGATACTGACCCTGTATGTACACTGTAGCTGACCCTGGTACTGATCCTGGTACTGACCCTGATACTGACCCTGTATGTACACTGTAGCTGACCCTGGTACTGATCCTGGTACTGACCCTGATACTGACCCTGTATATACACTGTAACTGACTCTGGTACTGACCCTGTATATACACTGTAACTGACTCTGGTACTGACCCTGTATATACACTGTAACTGACTCTGGTACTGACCCTGTATATACACTGTAACTGACCCTGGTACTGATCCTGGTACTGACCCTGGTACTGACCCTGTATATACACTGTAACTGACCCTGGTACTGACCCTGGTACTGACCCTGTATATACACTGTAACCGACCCCGGTACTGACCCTGGTACTGACCTTGTATATACACTGTAACTGACTTTGGTACTGACCCTGATACTGACCCTGTATATACCCTTGAGCTGACCCTGGTACTGACCCTGATACTGACCCTGGCACTGACCCTGTATATACACTGTAACTGACCCTGGAACTGACCCTGATACTGACCCTGGAACTGACCCTGTATATACCCTGTAACTGACCCTGGTACTGACCCTGGTACTGACCCTGTATATACACTGTAACTGACCCTGGTACTGACCCTGTTTATACACTGTAACTGACCTTGGAACTGACCCTGGAACTGACCCTGGCACTGACCCTGGTACTGACCCTGTACTGACCCTGGTACTGACCCTGGCACTGACCCTGGCACTGACCCTGTACTGACCCTGGTACTGACCCTGGAACTGACCCTGTATATACACTGTAACTGACACTGTAACTGACCCTGGAACTGACCCTGGTACTGACCCTGGAACTGACCCTGGTACTGACTCTGGTACTGACTCAGGTACTGACCCTGAAACTGACCCTGTATATACACTGTAACTGACCCTGGTACTGACCCTGTTTTGACCCTGGTACTGACCCTGGTACTGACCCTGTATATACACTGTAACTGACCCTGGTACTGACCCTGGTACTGACCCTGATACTGACCCTGGTACTAACCCTGGTACTGACCCTGATACTGACCCTGGAACTGACCCTGGTACTGACCCTGGAACTGACCCTGGTACTGACCCTGGTACTGACCCTGGAACTGACCCTGGTACTGACCCTGGTACTGACCCTGTATATACACTGTAACTGACTCTGGTACTGACCCTGTTTATACCCTGATACTGACCCTTGTACTGACCCTGATACTGACCCTGGTACTGACCCTGGAACTGACCCTGGAACTGACCCTGTATGTACACTGTAGCTGACCCTGGTACTGATCCTGGTACTGACCCTGATACTGACCCTGTATGTACACTGTAACTGACCCTGGTACTGACCCTGTATATACACTGTAACTGACCCTGGTACTGACCCTGGTACTGACCCTGTATATACACTGTAACTGACCCTGGTACTGACCCTGTATATACATTGTAACCGACCCCGGTACTGACCCTGGTACTGACCCTGTATATACACTGTAACTGACTTTGGTACTGACCCTGATACTGACCCTGTATATACCCTTGAGCTGACCCTGGTACTGACCCTGATACTGACCCTGGTACTGACCCTGATACTGACCCTGGCACTGACCCTGATACTGACCCTGGTACTGACCCTGGTACTGACCCTGGAACTGACACTGGAACTGACCCTCGTACTGACTCTGGTACTGACCCTGGTACTGACCCTGGTACTGACCCTGTATATACACTGCAGCTGACCCTGTAACTGACCCTGGTACTGATCCTGTATATACACTGTAACTGACCCTGGTACTGACCCTGGTACTGACCCTGTATATACACTGTAACTGACCCTGGTACTGACCCTGATACTGACCCTGACCCTGGTACTGACCCTGTATATACACTGTAACTGACCCTGGTACTGACCCTGTTACTGACCCTGGTACTGACCCTGGTACTGACCCTGTTTATACCCTGATACTGACCCTGATACTGACCCTGGTACTGACCCTGTATATACCCTGATACTGACCCTGGTACTGACCCTGTTACTGACCCTGGTACTGACCCTGTATATACCCTGATACTGACCCTGGTACTGACCCTGGTACTGACCCTGGTACTGACCCTGGTACTGACCCTGTTTATACCCTGATACTGACCCTGATACTGACCCTGGTACTGACCCTGTATATACACTGTAACCGACCCTGGTACTGACCCTGGTACTGACCCTGGTACTGACCCTGTTACTGACCCTGGTACTGACCCTGGTACTGACCCTGTTTATACCCTGATACTGACCCTGGTACTGACCCTGGTACTGACCCTGTATATACACTGTAACCGACCCTGGTACTGACCCTGGTACTGACCCTGGTACTGACCCTGGTACTGACCCTGTATATACACTGCAGCTGACCCTGTAACTGACCCTGGTACTGATCCTGTATATACACTGTAACCAACCCTGGTACTGACCCTGTATATACACTGTAACTGACCCTGGTACTGACCCTTTATATACACTGTAACTGACCCTGGAACTGACCCTGGTACTGACCCTGGAACTGACCCTGGTACTGACCCTGTATATACACTGGAACTGACCCTGGTACTGACCCTGGTACTGACCCTGGTACTGACCCTGTATATACACTGTAACTGACCCTGGTACTGACCCTGTATATACACTGGTACTGACCCTGTATATACCCTTGAGCTGACCCTGGAACTGACCCTGGTACTGACCCTGATACTGACCCTGATACTGACCCTGGTACTGACCCTGGAACTGACCCTGGTACTGACCCTGGTACTGACCCTGTATATACACTGTAACTGACCCTGATACTGACCCTGTTTATACACTGCAGCTGACCCTGTTTAGATCTCCGCCATGGCACAACCCAGGGGGGGCGCCAACCCAGACAGGATGACCACATCAGTGAATCAACCCACTCAGGTGACGCACCCCTTCCAGGGACGGCATGAGAGAGCCCCAGTAAGCCAGTGACTCAGCCCCTGTAATAGGGTTAGAGGCAGAGAATCCCAGTGGAAAGATTGAACCGGCCAGGCAGAGACAGCAAGGGTGGTTCGTTGCTCCAGAGCCTTTCCGTTCACCTTCCCACTCCTGGGCCAGACTACACTCAATCATATGACCCACTGAAGAGATGAGTCTTCAGTAAAGACTTAAAGGTTGAGACCGAGTTTGCGTCTCTGACATGGGTAGGCAGACCATTCCATATATACCCTGTAACTGACCCTGGAACTGACCCTGATACTGACCCTGGTACTGACCCTGTATATACACTGTAACTGACCCTGGTACTGACCCTGTATATACACTGGAACTGACCCTGGTACTGACCCTGATACTGACCCTGGTACTGACCCTGTATATACACTGGAACTGACCCTGGTACTGACCCTGATACTGACCCTGGAACTGACCCTGGAACTGACCCTGATACTGACCCTGGTACTGACCCTGTATATACACTGGAACTGACCCTGGTACTGACCCTGGAACTGACCCTGGTACTGACCCTGTATATACACTGTAACTGACCCTGGTACTGACCCTGTATATACACTGATAAATCAAATCAAATCAAATGTTATTTGTCACATACACATGGTTAGCAGATGTTAATGCGAGTGTAGCGAAATGCTTGTGCTTCTAGTTCCGACAATGCAGTAATATCCAACAAGTAATCTAACTAACAATTCCAAAACTACTGTCTTATACACAGTGTAAGGGGATAAAGAATATGTACATAAAGATATTGATGAGTGATGGTACAGAGCACCTGGAACTAACCCTGTTTATACCCTGGTACTGACCCTGTATATACCCTGATACTGACCCTGGTACTGACCCTGGTACTGACCCTGGTACTGACCCTGGTACTGACCCTGTATATACCCTGATACTGACCCTGGTACTGACCCTGTATATACCCTGATACTGACCCTGTATATACACTGGTACTGACCCTGGTACTGACCCTGGTACTGACCCTGTATATACCCTGTAACCGACCCTGGTACTGACCCTGGTACTGACCCTGGTACTGACCCTGTATATACTCTGATACTGACCCTGGTACTGACCCTGGAACTGACCCTGGTACTGACCCTGGTACTGACCCTGGAACTGACCCTGGTACTGACTCTGGTACTGACCCTGTTACTGACTCCGTACTGACCCTGGTACTGACTCCGTACTGGCCCTGGTACTGACCCTGGTACTGACCCTGTATATACCCTGGAACTGACCCTGGTACTGACCCTGGAACTGACCCTGGTACTGACCCTGGTACTGACCCTGGAACTGACCCTGTACTGACCCTGGTACTGACTCCGTACTGACCCTGGTACTGACTCTGTACTGACACTGACCCTGTACTGACCCTGGTACTGACCCTGGTACTGACTCTGTACTGACCCTGTACTGACCCTGATACTGACCCTGGTACTGACCCTGTACTGACCCTGTTCTGACCCTGGTACTGACCCTGGTACTGACCCTGTATATACACTGTAACTGACCCTGGTACTGACCCTGGTACTGACCCTGGTACTGACCCTGGTACTGACCCTGTACTGACCCTGTACTGACCCTGGTACTGACCCTGTATATACACTGTAACTGACCCTGGTACTGACCCTGGTACTGACCCTGGTACTGACCCTGTACTGACCCTGTACTGACCCTGGAACTGACCCTGTATATACACTGTAACTGACCCTGGAACTGACCCTGTATATACACTGTAACTGACCTTGGAACTGACCCTGGTACTGACCCTGATACTGACCCTGGTACTGACCCTGTATATACACTGTAACTGACCCTGGTACTGACCCTGTATATACACTGATACTGACCCTGTTTATACACTGATAAATCAAATCAAATCAAATGTTATTTGTCACATACACATGGTTAGCAGATGTTAATGCGAGTGTAGCGAAATGCTTGTGCTTCCAGTTCCGACAATGCAGTAATATCCAACAAGTAATCTAACTAACAATTCCTAAACTACTGTCTTATACACAGTGTAAGGGGATAAAGAATATGTACATAAAGATATTGATGAGTGATGGTGCAGAGCACCTGGAACTAACCCTGTTTATACCCTGGTACTGACCCTGTATATACCCTGATACTGACCCTGGTACTGACCCTGGTACTGACCCTGTATATACCCTGATACTGACCCTGGAACTGACCCTGGTACTGACCCTGGTACTGACCCTGGTACTGACCCTGTATATACTCTGATACTGACCCTGGTACTGACCCTGGAACTGACCCTGGTACTGACCCTGGTACTGACCCTGGAACTGACCCTGGTACTGACTCTGGTACTGACCCTGTTACTGACTCCGTACTGACCCTGGTACTGACTCCGTACTGGCCCTGGTACTGACCCTGGTACTGACCCTGGTACTGACCCTGGTACTGACCCTGGAACTGACCCTGGTACTGACCCTGGAACTGACCCTGGTACTGACCCTGGTACTGACCCTGGAACTGACCCTGTACTGACCCTGGTACTGACTCCGTACTGACCCTGGTACTGACTCTGTACTGACCCTGTACTGACCCTGGTACTGACCCTGGTACTGACTCTGTACTGACCCTGTACTGACCCTGATACTGACCCTGGTACTGACCCTGTACTGACCCTGTTCTGACCCTGGTACTGACCCTGGTACTGACCCTGTATATACACTGTAACTGACCCTGGTACTGACCCTGGTACTGACCCTGGTACTGACCCTGTACTGACCCTTGTACTGACTCTGGTACTGACCCTGTTTATACACTGTAGTTGACCCTGGTACTGACCCTTTATATACCCTGGTACTGACCCTGTTTATACACTGTAGCTGACCCTGATACTGACTCTGATACTGACTCTGTTTATACCCTTGAGCTGACCCTGTTTATACCCTGTTTATATTCACAGATGTATCCAAAATGGAACCCTATTCCCTACTTTGTTGAGTACTATTGACCAGAGCTCTAATTGCCCTACTTAGGAAATAGGCTGCTATGTTGGACCCAACCTGTCTCTGTTTCACTAGCATTGTAAAGGAGTGGTGCTGAGTGTTTCAAGACTACCTCACAGTGTCACAATTTAAATGTGTATTTTTAGTGATGGGTAATAAGGCAATCAGGAGGCAGATAGACAGGCAGGATGTCAACCTGTCAGTGTGAGTTGGGAGGAAACATAGAGCGAGAGGGAGACAGACCTGTTTTTAACAGGGTTTATTGTTAAAGTGATAATGCCCGAGAAGCCGGTGTTCGGAGGAGGATATATTGGCACGGGTGTTGTTAGGCCCGAGACCAGGTCAAGGGCATTATCCCTTTTATACAACGGGTTACCAACATACTCAAATAATGTTTGACATATTTTGATGAATGTTATTTTGAAGAATATATTCATACTATTTCATCCTTCTATGAGATATAGTCCCGACACAAATCTAAGGTTGCTTCCCATGGTCGCTCATTCTATCAGTTTGGTTTCCAGAGACGCGACCCAGTCGCTAAGACCCCGTCGTTAAGTCATTTTGAGACGAGGCCCAGTCGTTAAGTCATTTTGACACGCGACCCAGTCGTTAAGTCATTTTGAGACGCGACCCAGTCGTTAATTCATTTTGAGACGCGACCCAGTCGTTAAGTCATTTTGAGACGCGACCCAGTCGTTAATTCATTTTGAGACGCGACCCAGTCGTTAAGACCCCGTCGTTAAGTCATTTTGAGACGCGACCCAGTCGTTAAGTCATTTTGGCACGCGACCCAGTCGTTAAGTCATTTTGAGACGCGACCCAGTCGTTAAGTCATTTTGACACGCGACCCAGTCGTTAAGTCATTTTGAGACGCGACCCAGTCGTTAAGACATTTTGAGACACGACCCAGTCGTTAAGTCATTTTGACACGCGACCCAGTCGTTAAGTCATTTTGAGACGCGACCCAGTCGTTAAGTCATTTTGAGACGCGACCCAGTCGTTAAGTCATTTTGAGACGCGACCCAGTCGTTAAGACCCAGTCGTTAAGTCAGTTTGACACGCGACCCAGTCGCGACCCAGTCGTTAAGTCATTTTGAGACGCGACCCAGTCGTTAAGACATTTTGATACGCGACCCAGTCGTTAAGTCATTTTGAGACGCGACCCAGTCGTTAAGTCATTTTGAGACGCGACCCAGTCGTTAAGTCATTTTGAGACGCGACCCAGTCGTTAAGACCCAGTCGTTAAGTCATTTTGATACGCGACCCAGTCGTTAAGACATTTTGAGACGCGACCCAGTCGTTAAGTCATTTTGAGACGCGACCCAGTCGTTAAGACATTTTGAGACGCGACCCAGTCGTTAAGACATTTTGAGACGCGACCCAGTCGTTAAGTAATTTTGACACACGACCCAGTCGTTAAGTCATTTTGACACGCGACCCAGTCGTTAAGTCATTTTGACACGCGACCCAGTCGTTAAGTCATTTTGACACGCGACCAGTTGTTAAGTCATTTTGACACGCTACCCAGTCGTTAAGTCATTTTGAGACGCGACCCAGTCGTTAAGACATTTTGAGACACGACCCAGTCGTTAAGTCATTTTGACACGCGACCCAGTCGTTAAGTCATTTCGAGACGCGACCCAGTCGTTAAGTCATTTTGAGACGCGACCCAGTCGTTAAGACCCAGTCGTTAAGTCAGTTTGACACGCGACCCAGTCGCGACCCAGTCGTTAAGTCATTTTGATACGCGACCCAGTCGTTAAGACATTTTGAGACGCGACCCAGTCGTTAAGTCATTTTGAGACGCGACCCAGTCGTTAAGACATTTTGAGACGCGACCCAGTCGTTAAGACATTTTGAGACGCGACCCAGTCGTTAAGTAATTTTGACACACGACCCAGTCGTTAAGTCATTTTGACACACGACCCAGTCGTTAAGTCATTTTGACACGCGACCCAGTCGTTAAGTCATTTTGACACGCGACCAGTTGTTAAGTCATTTTGACACGCGACCCAGTCGTTAAGACATTTTGACACGCGACCCAGTCGTTAAGTCATTTTGACACGCGACCCAGTCGTTAAGACATTTTGAGACACGACCCAGTCGTTAAGTCATTTTGAGACGCGACCCAGTCGTTAAGACATTTTGACACGCGACCCAGTCGTTAAGTCATTTTGAGACGCGACCCAGTCGTTAAGTCATTTTGAGAGGCGACCCAGTCATTAAGACCCAGTCGTTAAGTAATTTTGAGACGAGACCCAGTCATTAAGTCATTTTAACACGCGACCCAGTCGTTAAGTCATTTTGAGACGCGACCCAGTCGTTAAGACATTTTGAGACGCGACCCAGTCGTTAAGTCATTTTGAGACGCGACCCAGTCGTTAAGTCATTTTGAGACGCGACCCAGTCGTTAAGTCATTTTGAGACGCGACCCAGTCGTTAAGTCATTTTGACACGCGACCCAGTCGTTAAGTCATTTTGACACGCGACCCAGTCGTTAAGACATTTTGACACGCGACCCAGTCGTTAAGTCATTTTTAGACGCGACCCAGTCGTTAAGTCATTTTGAGACGCGACCCAGTCGTTAAGACCCAGTCGTTAAGTCATTTTGAGACGAGACCCAGTCATTAAGTCATTTTAACACGCGACCCAGTCGTTAAGTCATTTTGAGACGAGACCCAGTCATTAAGTCATTTTAACACGCGACCCAGTCGTTAAGTCATTTTGAGACGCAGCCCAGTCGTTAAGTCATTTTGGCACGCGATCCAGTCGTTAAGACCCAGTCGTTAAGTCATTTTGACACGCGACCCAGTCGTTAAGACCCAGTCGTTAAGTCAGTTTGACACGCGACCCAGTCGTTAAGTCATTTTGAGACGCGACCCAGTCGTTAAGACATTTTGAGACGCGACCCAGTCGTTAAGTAATTTTGAGACGCGACCCAGTCGTTAAGACATTTTGAGACGCGACCCAGTCGTTAAGTAATTGTGACACACGACCCAGTCGTTAAGTCATTTTGACACACGACCCAGTCGTTAAGTCATTTTGACACGCGACCCAGTCGTTAATTAAGTCATTTTGACACGCGACCCAGTTGTTAAGTCATTTTGACACGCGACCCAGTCGTTAAGACATTTTGACACGCGACCCAGTCGTTAAGTCATTTTGACACGCGACCCAGTCGTTAAGACATTTTGAGACGCGACCCAGTCGTTAAGTCATTTTGAGACGCGACCCAGTCGTTAAGACATTTTGACACGCGACCCAGTCGTTAAGACATTTTGACACGCGACCCAGTCGTTAAGACATTTTGACACGCGACCCAGTCGTTAAGACATTTTGACACGCGACCCAGTCGTTAAGTCATTTTGACACGCGACCCAGTCGTTAAGTCATTTTGACACGCGACCCAGTCGTTAAGTCATTTTGAGACGCGACCCAGTCGGTAAGTCTTTTTGTTCTGTGTCAGTGGATTCCGCAGTGAAATGGAACCAAGTAAATAGGTGTTTTAATGTCGGTGGTAACTTGTGGAATAGACACCGGCTGGAATTCAGTTTTAACCAATCAGCCTCCAGGATTAGACCCACCCATCGTCAAATAAAACACAACTCAAGGAAAAATAGACATTGTTTTCTAGAAGACCGTTCTATCGTTTGTTATAAGAATGGATCAGACAATGAGAGCCAAGGGCAGACAGAACATAATATGTGATGGAAGCCAATCAGTGGACGAGTGTAATGTTGTTTTACCCATCACCAAGCTACACTGCATTTACTGTAGTTAATGTTCCCCTTTATCCAGCTCTGTGCTGTGAAAGGATAGCTGTATTTGCGTGAATCTGGAAAGATTCTGTATGGAGGAATGGCCTAAGATCCTCCCAATGCGTCCACAGTATACATACAGTATAGCTCAGTATACACACAGTATACATACGGTACAGCTCAGTATACACCCAGTATGGCTCAGTATACATACAGTACAGCTCAGTATACACACAGTATACATACGGTACAGCTCAGTATACATACGGTACAGCTCAGTATACACACAGTATGGCTCAGTATACACACAGTATACACCCAGTATGGCTCAGTATACACACAGTATACACACAGTATGGCTCAGTATACATACAGTACAGCTCAGTATACACCCAGTATGGCTCAGTATACACACAGTATACACCCAGTATGGCTCAGTATACATACGGTACAGCTCAGTATACACCCAGTATGGCTCAGTATACACACAGTATACACCCAGTATAGCTCAGTATACATACGGTACAGCTCAGTATACACACAGTATGGCTCAGTATACACACAGTATACACCCAGTATGGCTCAGTATACACACAGTATACACACAGTATGGCTCAGTATACATACAGTACAGCTCAGTATACACCCAGTATGGCTCAGTATACACACAGTATACACCCAGTATGGCTCAGTATACATACGGTACAGCTCAGTATACACCCAGTATGGCTCAGTATACACACAGTATACATACAGTATGGCTCAGTATACATACGGTACAGCTCAGTATACACCCAGTATGGCTCAGTATACACACAGTATGGCTCAGTATACATACGGTACAGCTCAGTATACATACAGTATAGCTCAGTATATATACAGTATACATACGGTACAGCTCAGTATACACACAGTATAGCTCAGTATACACACAGTATACATACGGTACAGCTCAGTATATACACAGTACAGCTCAGTATACACACAGTATAGCTCAGTATACATACAGTATAGCTCAGTATACATACAGTATAGCTCAGTATACATACGGTACAGGTCAGTATACATACGGTACAGCTCAGTATACATACAGTATAGCTCAGTATATACACAGCATACATACGGTACAGCTCAGTATATACACAGTACAGCTCAGTATACACACAGTATAGCTCAGTATACATACAGTATAGCTCAGTATACATACAGTATAGCTCAGTATACATACGGTACAGGTCAGTATACATACGGTACAGCTCAGTATACATACAGTATAGCTCAGTATATATACAGTATAGCTCAGTATACATACAGTATAGCTGTTATAGTGGTGTGGTGGGGGGTGGGTGAGAGGGGGCAGTGTGGGGATGAACGGGCGAGAATGATGCATGGGGGAGAGTAAGGCATGGGGGGAGAATATGGCATGGGGGGAGAATGAGGCATGGGGGAGAATGAGGCATGGGGGGGAGAGTGAGGCATGGGGGTAGAATGAGGCATGGGGGGAGAATAAGGCATGGGGAGAGAATGAGGCATGGGGGAGAATAAAGCATTGTGGGAGAATGAGGCATGGGGGAGAATGAGGCATGGGGGAGAGTGAGGCATGGGGGTAGAATGAGGCATGGGGGAGAATAAGGCATGGGGAGAGAATGAGGCATGGGGGAGAATAAAGCATTGTGGGAGAATGAGGCATGGGGGGAGAATGAGGCATGGGGGAGAGTGAGGCATGGGGGTAGAATGAGGCATGGGGGGAGAATAAGGCATGGGGAGAGAATGAGGCATGGGGGAGAATAAAGCATTGTGGGAGAATGAGGCATGGGGGGAGAGTAAGGCATGGGGGGAGAATATGGCATGGGGGGAGAATGAGGCATGGGGGGAGAATGAGGCATGGGGGAGAGTGAGGCATGGGGGTAGAATGAGGCATGGGGGGAGAATAAGGCATGGGGAGAGAATGAGGCATGGGGGGAGAATAAAGCATTGTGGGAGAATGAGGCATGGGGGGAGAATGAGGCATGGGGGGAGAGTGAGGCATGGGGGTAGAATGAGGCATGGGGGGAGAATAAGGCATGGGGAGAGAATGAGGCATGGGGGGAGAATAAAGCATTGTGGGAGAATGAGGCATGGGGGAGAGTAAGGCATGGGGGAGAATATGGCATGGGGGGAGAATGAGGCATGGGGGAGAATGAGGCATGGGGGAGAGTGAGGCATGGGGGTAGAATGAGGCATGGGGGGAGAATAAGGCATGGGGAGAGAATGAGGCATGGGGGAGAATAAAGCATTGTGGGAGAATGAGGCATGGGGGAGAATGAGGCATGGGGGAGAGTGAGGCATGGGGGTAGAATGAGGCATGGGGGGGAGAATAAGGCATGGGGAGAGAATGAGGCATGGGGGGAGAATAAAGCATTGTGGGAGAATGAGGCATGGGGGGAGAATAAGGCACGGAGCCTCCATAGCCCTTTATCTGAGTTATCACAAGCTGTTCCCTGTGACATGTTTTCCTGAGTGCTTAGAGTTGCTATGGGATCACTGCTACGTTAAATATTACAGGTTTCCTAGCACAGACAGATGCCATAGGTGAAAATAATTGGCTTGGTCACTCTTCCACCCCTCCCGTGCCTCCATCCCTCCCTCCCTTCTTGTTGTGATGACAGACTGACAGGACAGACAGACAGACAGACAGACAGACAGACAGACAGACAGACAGACAGACAGACAGACAGACTGACAGGACAGACAGACAGACAGACAGACAGACAGACAGACAGACAGACAGACAGACAGGACAGACAGACACGACAGACAGACAGACAGACAGACAGACAGACAGACAAGACAAGACAGACAGACAGACAAGACAGACAGACAGACAGACAGACTGACAGGACAGACAGACTGACACGACAGACTGACTGACTGACAGGACAGACTGACTGACTGACAGGACAGACTGACTGACTGACTGACAGGACAGACTGACTGACTGACTGACTGACTGACTGACAGGACAGACGGACAGACAGACTGACAGACAGACTGACAGGACAGACAGACAGACAGACTGACACGACATGACAGACTCACACGACAGACAGACTGACATGACTTAGCCTAGTGGTTAGAGCGTTGGACTAGTAACCGGAAGGTTGTGAGATCAAACCCCCGAGCTGACAAGGTACAAATCTGTCGTTCTGCCCCTGAACAGGCAGTTAACCCACTGTTCCTATGCCGTCATTGAAAATAAGAATGTGTTCTTAACTGACTTGCCTGGTTAAATAAAGGTAAAATTAAAAATTACAGACAGACAAACAGTCAGACAGACGACAAAAAGGCTTCTCACCAGTTTTTACCCTCAAGCCATAAGACTCCTGAACAGGTAATCAAATGGTTACCCGGACTATTTGCATTGTGTTCCCCTCCAATCCCCTCTTTTACACTGCTGCTACTCTCTGTTTATCTTATATGCATAGTCACTTTAACTATACATTCATGTACATACTATCTCAATGGCCCGACCAACCAGTGCTCCCGCACATTGGCTGACCACACTATCTGCATTGTCCCACCACCCACCAACCCCTCTTTTTACGCTTCTGCTATTCTCTGTTCATCATATATGCATAGTCACTTTAACCATATCTACATGTAAATACTACCTCAATCAGCCTGACAAACCAGTGTCTGTATGTAGCCTCTACTGTATATAGACTGTCTTTTTACTGTTGTTTTATTTCTTTACCTACCTATTGTTCACCTAATACCTTTTTTTGCACTATTGGTTAGAGCCTGTAAGCATTTCACTCTAAGGTCTGTTGTATTCGGTGCACGTGACAAAATACTTTGATTTGATTTGACAGACACGACAGCCTTCTAGCCTATCACCAGCCCAGCTCAGGTTGTGCTCTCTGCTCTGTGACATATAATCAACATTAGGAAAGGAAATCAAAGGAAAGGAAGGAAAGACAGAAGGAAGGAAATTAAGGGAAATGAAAGGAAGGAAGGAAGGAAAGGAATGGAAAGAAGGAAGGAAGGAAATTAAGGGAAAGGAAGGAAGGAAGGAAAGGAATGGAAAGAAGGAAGGAAGGAAATTAAGGGAAAGGAAGGAAGGAAGGAAGGAAAGGAATGGAAAGAAGGAAGGAAGGAAATTAAGGGAAAGGAAGGAAGGAAGGAAGGAAAGGAAAGAAGGAAGGAAGGAAATTAAGGGAAAGGAAGGAAGGAAGGAAGGAAGGAAAGGAATGGAAAGAAGGAAGGAAGGAAATTAAGGGAAAGGAAGGAAGGAAAGGAAAGGAAAGAAGGGAAAGGAATGGAAAGAAGGAAGGAAGGAAATTAAGGAAGGAGGGAAAGGAAATGAAGGAAGGAGGGAAAGGAAATGAAGGAAGGGGGGAAAGGAAATGAAAGGAAAGATGGAAGGGAAAGGAAAGGAAGGAAGGAGGGAAAGGAAATGAAGGGAAAGGAAGGAAGTAAGGAAAGGAATGGAAAGAAGGAAGGAAGGAAGGAAATTAAGGGAAAGGAAGGAAGGAAATGAAAGGAAAGATGGAAGGAAGGAGGGAAAGGAAATGAAGGAAGGAGGGAAAGGAAAGGAAGGAAGGAGGGAAAGGAAATGAAGGAAGGAGGGAAAGGAATGGAAGGAAGGAAGGAGGGAAAGGAAAGGAAGGAAGGAGGGAAAGGAAAGGAAAGGAAGGAAGGAGGGAAAGGAAATGAAGGAAGGAGGGAAAGGAATGGAAGGGAAAGAAGTGAAAGGAAAAGAGAGAGAGAAGGAAGGAAAGGAAATGGAAGGATGGAAGGAAGGAAGGATAGGAAGGATAGGAAGGAGGGAAGGGAAAGGAAGGAAAGATTGAAGGACATGAAAGGAAGGGAAAGGAAGTAGGGAAAGGAAGGGAAGGACTGGAAAGGAAAGGAAGGAAGGAAGGAATGAAGGAAAGGAGAGAAGTAAAAGGAAAGGAAAGTAAGGAAAGTAAAGAAGGAAGGGCAAGGAAGGAAAGGAAAGCAAGGGAAGCGTAATGAAGTGAAATGCTACCCTGTGTCCCAGCTGATTGGGTGTAAAAGAGGTTGAGGACCCAGTCTGGTGCAGTTAGTGGAGGAATGCCAGACACTAATGGAACACAGACCTGTTGGCAAGGCTCTGTGGGAGCGTGATGGTGCTGTGGGCGAGAGGGAGGGCAGAGAGTGGAATTTGGGCATTGTAGGGCAGAGCAGAGGGGGCTGTGGGGAGCAGGGGGAGGGAGGTCAAATGGGGGGGATGACAGGGGCAGTGTTGGCACTGTAGAATTGTGTTGGGAGTGTGAGGGATAGTGGAGGGGTAGAGTAGCGAGAGATGGATGTGGGCACTGTAGGGCAGGGAGGGTGGTAAGAGAGAGGTATCAGTACACTATGGAATGGTGATAGGAGTGTGGAGCGCAGAGGGAGGGTGGTAGAGGGAGTAAGGCCAGAGAGAGCATTATCATCAGGTACTGGCCTATCCTAGAGGGCAGAGAGAGCATTATCATCAGGTACTGGCCTATCCTAGAGGGCAGAGAGAGCATTATCATCAGGTACTGGCCTATCCTAGAGGGCAGAGAGAGCATTATCATCAGGTACTGGCCTATCCTAGAGGGCAGAGAGAGCATTATCATCAGGTACTGGCCTATCCTAGAGGGCAGAGAGAGCATTATCATCAGGTACTGGCCTATCCTAGAGGGCAGAGAGAGCATTATCATCAGGTACTGGCCTATCCTAGAGGGCAGAGAGAGCATTATCATCAGGTACTGGCCTATCCTAGAGGGCAGAGAGAGCATTATCATCAGGTACTGGCCTATCCTAGAGGGCAGAGAGAGCATTATCATCAGGTACTGGCCTATCCTAGAGGGCAGAGAGAGCATTATCATCAGGTACTGGCCTATCCTAGAGGGCAGAGAGAGCATTATCATCAGGTACTGGCCTATCCTAGAGGGCAGTCAGTCTGTATCTGAAACAACAGATTGGAACTGGGAGGGAAGAGGGGCATATGCAGCGGAATGTATACACACACACACACACACACACACACACACACACACACACACACACACACACACACTCACACACTCACACACACACACACACACTCACACACACACACACACTCTCACACACACACACACACACACACACACACACACACACACACACACACTCACACTCACACTCACACACACACACACACACACACCAACAAACAAATATATCTCTTCCCAGGTCAGAAGGGAAAAACTGCAGGGTTGAAAGTAGGACATCAACTACGGGTAACTTCCAAAAGTAAGGAAACACCAACATAGAGTGTTTTAATAGGGCGTTGTGCCACCACGAGCCAGAACAGCTTCAACACACCATGGATTCTACAAGTCTGGATCTCTATTGGAGGGATGCAGCACCATTCTTCCACCAGAGGTGTTGGTTGATGTTGGTGGAGAACTGTCTCAGGCGCTGCTCCAGAACTTCTCATAAGTTCTCCATTGGGTTGAGATCTGGTGACATCATGTTCATGCTCATCAAACCATTCAGTGACCTCTCGTGCCCTGTGGATGGGGGCTTTGTTATCATCAGGGGGCATAGCCATGGTAACCAAAATAACCTTCAGTCTGTTGGGATGTTATTTAGCTCAGGATACACACCTGCTTTCAATATACTTTGTATCCTTCGTTAACTCAAGTGGTTCCTTTATTTTGGCAGTTACCTGTAGGCAGAGCTGTTTAACCGGTTCCACGATGGGGATAACGAACCTGTGTGTAGGTCTACCTCATCCTGACCACTGTAGATGACTGTAGTCTACCTCATCCTGACCACTGTAGATGACTGTAGTCTACCTCCTCCTGACCACTGTAGATGACTGTAGTCTACCTCATCCTGACCACTGTAGATGACTGTAGTCTACCTCATCCTGACCACTGCAGATGACTGTAGTCTACCTCATCCTGACCACTGTAGATGACTGTAGTCTACCTCATCCTGACCACTGTAGATGACTGTAGTCTACCTCATCCTGACCACTGTAGATGACTGTAGTCTACCTCATCCTGACCACTGTAGATGACTGTAGTCTACCTCATCCTGCCCACTGTAGATGACTGTAGTCGACCTCATCCTGACCACTGTAGATAACTGTAGTCTACCTCATCCTGACCACTGTAGATGACTGTAGTCTACCTCATCCTGACCACTGTAGATGACTGTAGGTCTACCTCATCCTGACCACTGTAGATGACTGTAGTCTACCTCATCCTGACCACTGTAGATGACTGTAGGTCTACCTCATCCTGACCACTGTAGATGACTGTAGGTCTACCTCATCCTGATGACTGTAGATGAATGTAGTCTACCTCATCCTGACCACTGTAGATGACTGTAGTCTACCTCATCCTGACCACTGTAGATGACTGTAGGTCTACCTCATCCTGACCACTGTAGATGACTGTAGTCTACCTCATCCTGACCACTGTAGATGACTGTAGTCAACCTCATCCTGACCACTGTAGATGACTGTAGTCTACCTCATCCTGACCACTGTAGATGACTGTAGTCTACCTCCTCCTGACCACTGTAGATGACTGTAGGTCTACCTCATCCTGATGACTGTAGATGACTGTAGTCTACCTCATCCTGACCACTGTAGATGACTGTAGGTCTACCTCATCCTGATGACTGCAGATGACTGTAGTCTACCTCATCCTGACCACTGTAGATGACTGTAGTCTACCTCATCCTGACCACTGTAGATGACTGTAGTCTACCTCATCCTGACCACTGTAGATGACTGTAGTCTACCTCATCCTGACCACTGTAGATGACTGTAGGTCTACCTCATCCTGACCACTGTAGATGACTGTAGTCTACCTCATCCTGACCACTGTAGATGACTGTAGTCTACCTCATCCTGACCACTGTAGATGACTGTAGTCTACCTCCTCCTGACCACTGTAGATGACTGTAGTCTACCTCATCCTGACCACTGTAGATGACTGTAGGTCTACCTCATCCTGACCACTGTAGATGACTGTAGTCTACCTCCTCCTGACCACTGTAGATGACTGTAGTCTACCTCCTCCTGACCACTGTAGATGACTGTAGTCTACCTCATCCTGACCACTGTAGATGACTGTAGTCTACCTCCTCCTGACCACTGTAGATGACTGTAGTCTACCTCCTCCTGACCACTGTAGATGACTGTAGGTCTACCTCATCCTGATGACTGTAGGTCATCCTGACCACTGTAGATGACTGTAGGTCTACCTCATCCTGACCACTGTAGATGACTGTAGGTCTACCTCATCCTGACCACTGTAGATGACTGTAGTCTACCTCATCCTGACCACTGTAGATGACTGTAGTCAACCTCATCCTGACCACTGTAGATGACTGTAGTCTACCTCATCCTGACCACTGTAGATGACTGTAGTCTACCTCCTCCTGACCACTGTAGATGACTGTAGGTCTACCTCATCCTGATGACTGTAGATGACTGTAGTCTACCTCATCCTGACCACTGTAGATGACTGTAGTCTACCTCATCCTGACCACTGTAGATGACTGTAGTCTACCTCATCCTGATGACTGTAGGTCATCCTGACCACTGTAGATGACTGTAGGTCTACCTCATCCTGACCACTGTAGATGACTGTAGTCTACCTCATCCTGACCACTGTAGATGACTGTAGTCTACCTCATCCTGACCACTGTAGATGACTGTAGGTCTACCTCATCCTGACCACTGTAGATGACTGTAGTCTACCTCATCCTGACCACTGTAGATGACTGTAGTCTACCTCATCCTGACCACTGTAGATGACTGTAGTCTACCTCATCCTGACCACTGTAGATGACTGTAGTCTACCTCATCCTGACCACTGTAGATGACTGTAGTCTACCTCCTCCTGACCACTGTAGATGACTGTAGGTCTACCTCATCCTGATGACTGTAGGTCATCCTGACCACTGTAGATAAGTGCATGCACTACAACTGTGTATGCATTGTTAAGTCAACATTTGTATAATAGTTTACAGCTGCCCTTTAATGGAGTTAATTAAATCATTTTACTATGTACCCTGTCATGCTCTATAAATAACTAGAGAGGCTCCTTAAGGATATATTCTGCTGCTGTGCTTCCCTAATGCAGATCTAAGCTGCTTCCCTAATGCAGATCTAAACTGCTTCCCTAATGCACATCTAAGCTGTTTCCCTAATGCAGATCTAAGCTGTTTCCTTAATGCAGATCTAAGCTGTTTCACCAATTGCAGATCTAAACTGTTTCCCTAATGCACATCAACGCTGCTTCCCTAATGCAGATCTAAGCTGTTTCCCTAATGCAGATCAAAGCTGCTTCCCTAATGCAGATCTAAGCTGTTTCCCTAATGCACATCAACGCTGTTTCCCTAATGCACATCAACGCTGTTTCCCTAATGCAGATCTAAGCTTTTTTCCTAATGCAGATCTAAGCTGCTTTCCTAATGCAGATCTAAGCTGTTTCCCTAATGCAGATCTAACTCTAGTCCTGTGTAGGTTATTGACTCTAGTCCTGTGTAGGTTATTGACTCTAGTCCTGTGTAGGTTACTGACTCTTGTCCTGTGTAGGTTACTGACTCTAGTCCTGTGTAGGTTATTGACTCTAGTCCTGTGTAGGTTATTGACTCTAGTCCTGTGTAGATTATTGACTCTAGTCTTGTGTAGGTTATTGACTCTACTCCTGTGTAGGTTACTGACTCTAGTCCTGTGTAGATTATTGACTCTAGTCCTGTGTAGGTTATTGACTCTAGTCCTGTGTAGGTTATTGACTCTAGTCCTGTGTAGGTTACTGACTCTAGTCCTGTGTAGGTTACTGACTCTAGTCCTGTATAGGTTATTGACTCTAGTCCTGTGTAGGTTATTGACTCTCGTCCTGTGTAGGTTACTGACTCTCGTCCTGTGTAGGTTATTGACTCTAGTCCTGTGTAGGTTACTGACTCTAGTCCTGTGTAGGTTATTGACTCTAGTCCTGTGTAGGTTATTGACTCTAGTCCTGTGTAGGTTACTGACTCTAGTCCTGTGTAGGTTACTGACTCTCGTCCTGTGTAGGTTATTGACTCTAGTCCTGTGTAGGTTACTGACTCTAGTCCTGTGTAGATTATTGACTCTAGTCTTGTGTAGGTTACTGACTCTAGTCCTGTGTAGGTTATTGACTCTAGTCCTGTGTAGGTTATTGACTCTAGTCCTGTGTAGGTTACTGACTCTAGTCCTGTGTAGGTTACTGACTCTAGTCCTGTGTAGGTTACTGACTCTTGTCCTGTGTAGGTTACTGACTCTAGTCCTGTGTAGGTTATTGACTCTAGTCCTGTGTAGGTTATTGACTCTAGTCCTGTGTAGGTTACTGACTCTTGTCCTGTGTAGGTTATTGACTCTAGTCCTGTGTAGGTTATTGACTCTAGTCCTGTGTAGATTATTGACTCTTGTCCTGTGTAGGTTATTGACTCTAGTCCTGTGTAGGTTATTGACTCTAGTCCTGTGTAGGTTACTGACTCTAGTCCTGTGTAGGTTATTGACTCTAGTCCTGTGTAGGTTACTGACTCTAGTCCTGTGTAGGTTACTGACTCTAGTCCTGTGTAGGTTACTGACTCTAGTCCTGTGTAGGTTACTGACTCTAGTCCTGTGTAGGTTACTGACTCTAGTCCTGTGTAGGTTACTGACTCTAGTCCTGTGTAGGTTACTGACTCTAGTCCTGTGTAGGTTATTGACTCTAGTCCTGTGTAGGTTATTGACTCTAGTCCTGTGTAGGTTACTGACTCTAGTCCTGTGTAGGTTATTGACTCTAGTCCTGTGTAGGTTATTGACTCTAGTCCTGTGTAGGTTACTGACTCTTGTCCTGTGTAGATTATTGACTCTTGTCCTGTGTAGGTTATTGACTCTACTCCTGTGTAGGTTATTGACTCTACTCCTGTGTAGGTTATTGACTCTTGTCCTGTGTAGGTTATTGACTCTACTCCTGTGTAGGTTATTGACTCTACTCCTGTGTAGGTTATTGACTCTAGTCCTGTGTAGGTTACTGACTCTAGTCCTGTGTAGGTTATTGACTCTAGTCCTGTGTAGGTTATTGACTCTAGTCCTGTGTAGGTTACTGACTCTTGTCCTGTGTAGGTTATTGACTCTAGTCCTGTGTAGGTTATTGACTCTAGTCCTGTGTAGGTTATTGACTCTAGTCCTGTGTAGGTTACTGACTCTAGTCCTGTGTAGGTTACTGACTCTAGTCCTGTGTAGGTTATTGACTCTAGTCCTGTGTAGGTTTCATCCAGTAGAGTTTCTACCCCCAAGCCATAAGACTCCTTAACATCTAATTCAATTACTACCCAGACTGTTTGCATTGCCCCCCCACCTCCTCTTTTATGCCACAGCTACTCTCTGTTATTATCTATGCATTGTCACTTTCATAACTCTACCTACATATTACCTCCATTACCTCGACAAACCGGTGCCCCCGCACATTGACTTTGTTCCGTTACCCTTTGTATATACCCTCGCTATTGTTATTTTACTGCTGCTCTTTAATTACTTGTTCCTTTTATTTCTTATTCTAAATCATTATTTATGAAACTGCATTGTTGTTTAGGAGCTTTGAAAGTAAGCATTTCACTGTAAGGTTGTATTCAGTGCATGTGACTAATACAATTTGATTTGAGTTCAGCAGCCAATTGAAGTCAGGCCAACTGAGCAGTGTGAATCAGAGGGAGGGAGGGGTGTCACCTCCACCTGTCCAGGCCTGCTAACCCTGCAGCACATTAACACACCCTCTCTCTAGAAAGTCCCAGTGCTTTGAAGCTACACCCTTCACAGACCAGATTTACCAATGACTAGGACATCATCCCTCCCATCTCTCTCTCTCTCTCCCCTTCTCTCTCCCCTTCTCTCTCCCCTAGATTTATATTTTAGTCATTTATCAGACACACTTTTCCAGAGCAATCAGGGTTAAGTGCCTTGCTCAACGGCACATCAATAGATGTTTCACCTTGTCGGCTCGGGGGATTCGAACCAGCAACTTTTCGGTTACTGGCCCCATGCTCTAACTGCTAGGCTACCTGCCCTCCACCATGCCTCTTTACTTTCCACAACACTACTGTCAATAATGATCTCTGTGTAAAATATAATTTATACGTTTCTGCAGGGCTTGGTCTCAGAGGATATGGGGATGAGTAGAGGAGAGGAGAGGAGAGGAGAGGGGGATGAGTAGAGTAGAGGAGAGGAGAGGAGAGGAGAGGGGATGAGGAGGGGATGAGGAGAGGAGAGGAGAGGGGATGAGGAGGGGATGAGGAGAGGAGAGGGGGATGAGGAGAGGATGAGGAGAGGAGAGGGGGATGAGGAGAGGATATTCTGCTCCTTGCTCTGAAACGGCCATGTTATATGATATTTCTGATTTTTACTCTCTCCACACAATAACGAGATTAAGACTGAAAGAAAACTATTTGTTTTCGTGAAAAAATGTATATAACTAAATCTTACAACATTTTAAGGGGCATAATTGGTGAAATAATAATGTTGTGTGGTGGGAATAGAGAAACATTCAACATCAATGTTCCCACTAACCACCTCCCTGGAAACAACTGGTGTTCAGCATTAATGTTCCCACTAACCTCCTCCCTGGAAACAACTGGTGTTCAACATCAATGTTCCCACTAACCACCTCCCTGGAAACAACTGGTGTTCAGCATTAATGTTCCCACTAACCACCTCCCTGGAAACAACTGGTGTTCAACATCAATGTTCCCACTAACCTCCTCCCTGGAAACAACTGGTGTTCAGCATTAATGTTCCCACTAACCTCCTCCCTGGAAACAACTGGTGTTCAGCATTAATGTTCCCACTAACCACCTCCCTGGAAACAACTGGTGTTCAGCATTAATGTTCCCACTAACCTCCTCCCTGGAAACAACTGGTGTTCAGCATTAATGTTCCCACTAACCACCTCCCTGGAAACAACTGGTGTTCAGCATTAATGTTCCCACTAACCTCCTCCCTGGAAACAACTGGTGTTCAGCATTAATGTTCCCACTAACCACCTCCCTGGAAACAACTGGTGTTCAGCATTAATGTTCCCACTAACCACCTCCCTGGAAACAACTGGTGTTCAGCATTAATGTTCCCACTAACCACCTCCCTGGAAACAACTGGTGTTCAGCATTAATGTTCCCACTAACCTCCTCCCTGGAAACACCTGGTGTTCAGCATTAATGTTCCCACTAACCTCCTCCCTGGAAACAACTGGTGTTCAGCATTAATGTTCCCACTAACCACCTCCCTGGAAACAACTGGTGTTCAGCATTAATGTTCCCACTAACCTCCTCCCTGGAAACAACTGGTGTTCAGCATTAATGTTCCCACTAACCTCCTCCCTGGAAACAACTGGTGTTCAGCATTAATGTTCCTACTAACCACCTCCCTGGAAACAACTGGTGTTCAGCATTAATGTTCCCACTAACCACCTCCCTGGAAACAACTGGTGTTCAGCATTAATGTTCCCACTAACCACCTCCCTGGAAACAACTGGTGTTCAGCATCAATGTTCCCACTAACCTCCTCCCTGGAAACAACTGGTGTTCAGCATTAATGTTCCTACTAACCACCTCCCTGGAAACAACTGGTGTTCAGCATTAATGTTCCCACTAACCTCCTCCCTGGAAACAACTGGTGTTCAGCATCAATGTTCCCACTAACCACCTCCCTGGAAACAACTGGTGTTCAGCATTAATGTTCCCACTAACCACCTCCCTGGAAACAACTGGTGTTCACATTAATGTTCCCACCATCCTGGAAACACCTGGTGTTCAGCATTAATGTTCCCACTAACCTCCTCCCTGGAAACACCTGGTGTTCAGCATTAATGTTCCTACCTCCCTGGAAACACCTGGTGTTCAGCATTAATGTTCCCACTAACCTCCTCCATTGATTATTTGAACTTGAGTTTGCTAGCATAGCAACTGTCAAATAACACAACAAACTGGTAATGATTTTTTTTCTCACCCATCTACACACAATACCCCATAATGGCAAAGTGAATTTGTTATTTATTTTTCTTTCCATTTTTGCACATTTATTGAAAATGAAATAAATAAATATCAAATGTACATACACTACTGGTCAAAAGATTTAGAACACCTAATCATTCAAGTTTTTTTTTTTTTTTTTTTTTTTTTTTTTACTATTTTCTACATTGTAGAATAGTAGTGAAGACATCAAAACTATGAAATAACACATATGGAATCATGTAGTAACCAAAAAAGTTCTTTATTCTACCTTTATCGCTACCTAAATATAGACCTTAGAAAGGCAGGGTAGGATAGATATAGGTCTGTAGTAGTTTGGGTCTAGAGTGTCTCCCCCTTTGAAGAGGGGGATGACCGCGGCAGCTTTGCAATCTTTGGGAATCTCAGATGATACGAAAGGGTGGTTGAACAGACTAGTAATAGGGGTTACAACAATTTCGGCAGATAGTTTTAGAAAGTCGAGGGTTCAGATTGTCTAGCCCTGGCTTGTTCCCCTGACCCCTTCCCATTTCCCCCCCCCACCATATACCCTGACCCCTTTCCCATTGCCCCCCCCCAACATATACCCTGACCCCTTCCCATTGCCCCCCCCCCACCATATACCCTGACCCTTTCCCATTGCCCCTCCCCACCCTCCACACCACCCCACCATATACCCTGACCCTTTCCCATTGCCCCTCCCCACCCTCCACCCCACCCCACCATATACCCTGACCCCTTCCCATTGCCCCTCCCCACCCTCCACCCCACCCCACCATATACCCTGACCCTTTCCCATTGCCCCCTCCCACCATATACCCTGACCCCTTCCCATTGCCCCTCCCCACCCTCCACCCCACCCCACCATATACCCTGACCCCTTCCCATTGCCCCCCCACCATATACCCTGACCCTTTCCCATTGCCCCTCCCCACCCTCCACCCCACCCCACCATATACCCTGACCCTTTCCCATTGCCCCTCCCCACCCTCCACCCCACCCCACCATATACCCTGACCCTTTCCCCTTGTCCTTTCCCCTGGTCCCTGTTTCTGCCCCCCACCCCAACATGTTCCCTGGCCCTTCTCCTGGCACTATCCCCTGGCCCTTTACCCTGGCCCTATCCCCTTATCCTTTCCCCTGGCACCTGTTTCTGCCCCCTGGCCCCCCACCATGTTCCCTGGCCCTTCTCCTGGCACTATCCCCTGGTCC